>NW_027110100.1:534022-541795 GCF_000696795.3 Halyomorpha halys | reverse complement strand
TTTTTTTTAATTATAGTGCTTAAAGATAGTAACATACCTCCAAATTATTAAACCTGAAATTAGATTCCTTATTGGAGGCGCTTTGGAACGTTGAAAATTCCAGGATTTGAAATATTTTGGAAAAAACTTTCATCTAATATAATATTTATTTCTGGATCACTTAAAATATTAAAATATTATGCAATATATTATATTATACATTAAAAAAAATATGCAAGAGCTGTGAGGATGTCACCATGATAATTAATAAATAAATAATATCTGTAATAAAACGACACCAGTTTCAGCTCTCCTTCACACAAAAGCCTTTTTCTGTACAATTTGCTCAATGTAAATAAAAATAGTTATTGGACGAGTAGTGTAGTCAGCATTGAATTGGCATTGATCGTCCAATACTCATATATCAAATGTGGAGGCTGACAATGGAAGGAAATATTAGATACTTTTAGCTGGACCAGGCTGGACAATAGTGTGGACTTTTATGGACTAAATTTAGTCCTTAACTAAATGATTTTTTAATCATATTTCTCTTGTCTTCTTTTATTTCTTCTAAATATGTTATTTAACATAATTATATTTTTGATTTTTCGTTAAATTAATTAATTTATGAAATATATACTTGAGTTGTATTTCGTTAACCTATTTGTTTGTTCCACAATAATGAATTTGTTTTCAGCTTGTCCATTCCCCCGATTACTTACTGTGTTGAATTAAACTTTAGGTATCAATGTCAAATGTGTTCCTATTACAATATTTTTTTTAATAATGTGTATCAATTTGTATTTGAAGTACTTCAGGGCCCAGTTTCATAATGAAAGCTAATAGTATTAGTTCATAGTACAAGTGTATAAACTAGTGTAGTAATAATACTAATACTTATATTTTTCATGATAGGGAGGACTATTAGTGATATTGCAGGAGTTAAAGAGTACTAGAGTAAAAGTTACTACTGTACAAGTCAGTGTAATTGTATTCAGTTAAATCGACAAGACTAATAGTATTAGTTTGTACTTTATTATGAATCAGGGTCCTGATGTATACAAAAAAAAAAGTACTATAAATTAAAAAGGAAGGAAAATCGAACATTACATAAATTGATTATATATCTATAACAATATTGCTATAATTTATTTATTTTAAATACTATATTAATTGGCGTATTGATACTGGAATCAAACTTTTTTAGCTTCACCTGTTGGATTTTCCATGCTCATAGCCAAATCTTTTTGTTCCTAATTCTTGTCATGAGGTCTATAATATAGGATTTTTTTAAAAAAGTTTAAATTGATTTTTAAAAAAAATCGTTACTAGAAAATCTTTTCTGACTTGCCCCGGATTTTTATAATGTAAATATAAGCGTTAGGAATATACGATCATAAAATGGCCTAAGTCATCGAGTAATGTTTGCCTTTCGAAACGTGGGCTTGAAGGCAATATAATTTATATTATGGCCATAATTGGCTGGCAATCCGTTTATTACCAGTCACTAGGATGTCCATCGGTAATTAATTATGTTGTTTGGACTCGTATTTGTTTTATGACTCACCAGATAGCGTCGTGCAAAAAGGAAAAACCTCTTCGGGACTATCCATCATTATCAAGTAGTCCGGAGGAGTGATGTGATCTGTCTTGGAGCCGGGACCTCCCAGGAACAGCTGTCCAATATTTGATAGACAATAAAAAATGCTTCACATTATGATTAGTCACGCTCCATTAATTTGTATATTGGAGAGTGTCTCCTTGGGATCATAATGCATTAGCTACACCGGCATTATGACTTCTCGGCACCATTTGTCCTCAAACCAGTGCTATCTTGATCCTGTAGCGATTTATTCCCCTTCTCTTTATTGATTCTCCTGTATATATGTAAAACTAGTCCGAAAATACATTACTTTCTATTTTGCTATCTTGCATTTTCTAATTTTTAATACTTTGGAAAATATAATTCAAAGTATTTAAATAAAAAAAAAAATGGCTACGGAAATAAAACTCTAATAGGAACTATTTTTAAGGAACGAAAAGTTGTAACATATTGATGGATTCTTCAAAAAAACAAAAAAAAAAAAAAAGTAAAGAACAAATAAAGAAAATAAATGTAAATAATGAAGATAAAGACGGATATGAGAACATAAAGTAATGGTTATATTTCGAACAATATAGTGTGTTTTGCTAAGTCTATGCGTTTATAAATTTTAATCTGTTTAGCATGCCATGGTAATTTTGAAAATAATTTGAAATATACCTCCATGCCACCACACCGCCAGATAGTGTCAAGAGAGCGTTAGCACATGAAACATTCCTCTCATGATAGCCGGTTATGGCCGTTCCTAATTAGTATATAATAAATGAAAGAGATAAAAGTAAAGGATAATTTACTTATCTAACTATTTAATTTTATACAATTTTAGTGAGCCAATATCATTGAATTTCGCCGTTAATTTAATTATAACGGATATAATATAATAAGAAATAATTTAGCAAACATCATAAAACTTTAATGTTTAGTAGTAATCCCTAACATTTTTAAAGTAATAAGAAATTATAATGAAAATCTTCTTTTAAATTTATGTTTATTTATGTTACTTAGATCAGATTTACTAAATGTATTATAATGTACAGTTGTAAATAGCAATAAATAAATATTAAATAAAAAAAATTAAATTTATGTTTTAGTTCTTTTCGTTCTCTTTCGTTAATTTTTTATTTTTTTTTACTAAACTGTTCAACTGGTATGATTGTTTTGTTGCTATCTATTGATGATTTTTGTAAATTTGCTTAATTGATCAAACGGTTGTCTCGTATCACTGGAGAGAAGAGGTATTGGATATAGGATATAGGATGAAGGAGTATTGGGGAACAATGCATTGGATGTATTGGTGAACTGTTATTTGGCTTTGTGAAAAATGGAGGAAAACTAACATATTTGCATAAGAAAGAAAAAAAGGAAAACATTTTTTGTTATGAAAAAATATGTATTTTATATAGATTATTTTTTGAAAAAATGAAAAATTTTATTGTATTGTAGTTATATATGTCCAATTATGGATTGATGGTTACGCTATGTGTTATAGCAACCCAATATATTCGGACAGCATGGCTGAAGAAAGCATTTCTCTCTAAGACAAAGTAAGAGCATGTTCCGGATAATTTTTTCATGTTAGGTTCTTTGGACCACCCATGGATAATTTTGTCCTCGGTCCGGGCTCAGCTGTTATGGAAAATCAATGTTTAGAATTTTAATTTAACAGTTACAAAATCGAATACTTTCATGATTTTCGGATTATTTTCAACAATGTATGATTAAGTAAATAATCTATAACACACTAAGGCACTAAGGACAATAATAAGAAGAAAAAATGCTTTCGATATAGTGTTTTTTTTTTTTTATTATTTTCTTTTTAATATTTGAAATTATTTATTCATTTTTAGATTAAAAAAATGTTGATTGTGTTATAACTAGTAATATTTTATTATAAATAATCTGGTTTATTAAAAAAAAGTATACAATCCAAAAATTGGTACATTTAAATATTTTGTAATTTAATGTTCATGACCAAGCGTCTCATTTTAGTTTATTATAATCTCAGCTAAACCTCTATAAATTATTTCATTTTTTTTACAAATAAATTTTGTCCATGTCAGCTATCATAACAACTACTCATGTTTCGTGGGAAATGGATGATATTAATTAAGTGTAGCTGTATTTTATTTCAAAATGGTTGGGCAATTTCAATTATGATTCATGCACATGTTACCCTTTCGTTTATTCTTGTTATTTTTTTCCCTACTTTTTCTCTTTTAATCTAATAAAGGTCATGCATCAATTCGTTCAATATTATTAGTTGTAAATCCTATCTAGTTACTTTTTACCTTAATTATTATCACATTTTCTTTAATCTCTTAAGCTGCAATTTCGTTATCATTATTTTTGCAACGTGTAACTTGAAGATTAAATGAATAGAAATTTAAAATATAAAGTAAAGTAGATATACAGACATTAAAAAAAAATAAAATAATCTTTTTATGTTTAATAAATCCAGCGTAGTGACCACTCACGATTTTCAAGCTGTGAGATCGACAATCCTGGAAACGTTACCGAAATATTCTCATTAATGATTTATATTTCCACATCTATTTAGCCTGATAGATTCAAAAACTGTACCTCTTATTCTGCTGTTGTGGAAGAATAAAAAATTGGTTTTATGTCATCAAAAAGAATCTTATCAATTAAATAAAACGGACCATTTATGACGGAGTCATTTTTCTTTTGAATAGTATTGGAAATACTTGGTTGAAAGAAAATTCGGATTTTAATAGAAAATATAACTAATGAACAAATAACGAGTAAAAAGTAAAGTTAAACAAAGAGTAATTTAATAAACCAAATTTA
The DNA here is from genome assembly GCF_000696795.3 of Halyomorpha halys. Lineage (NCBI taxonomy): Eukaryota > Metazoa > Arthropoda > Insecta > Hemiptera > Pentatomidae > Halyomorpha > Halyomorpha halys. Next base: position 537,405 of record NW_027110100.1, on the reverse strand, counting down.
TTTTAAGGAGAAGTTATAAAGAAAGAAATATTTGCCTTGTATAAATGCACCCAGTTGCGATTTTACCGTGCGTTTGTTTTAACCTGTAATAGATTAATGTTATCTTGAGTGAGGATTAATTGGACGTTGTTTTTCTCTTTCAAAAGTCTTTGGTAATATATCATATCAACAACATCTCTCTGCAAAAAAAAAAATTGCCAAGTGAAGTAATACAAGATTGGTCCAATATCCTATATTGAATTGATTAATAGATCTTATATTTTCCAGAATGTGCTGTCAACTATTGAAATAGATGTGACCGTAAATTTAAATGAATTTGGGGTAAGCATCTTTTATAAGATCAGGTTTTTTTTTTGTTTTTGTAAATTCTCGAATTCTCCTAATCTTGACGTCGTTTGGAATACCGTCTAAACGTTCATCGGAAAGCAATGGTAGTGTCAAACATAAAAACTGCATAAGGTTTTTAAAGGCAAAATAGTTGTTCATTTTCTATTTTTCTTTCTTATTTTACAACACCATTTATCAGTTTATTCTCTGACATTAGTTATGAAATGTAGTAATCAGCAAGAGGTAATCCTATCTTAAAAATATGACACTTATATATGGTAGCTATAGATTAAAATAAAAATATTTATGGTGGCATCCAACATGAATATACCTATTAAAAAAATTTAATCTATACCAATATAGCTCATGAAGAGTTAGGGGTGCAATATTTTGAAAGAAAGTACTGTTATTAGACAAACGGTTGTGCTAGGAGGTGATTTGGTCAGAATCACGCTCAACCTCCAGATTTTTACCGAATTAATTAATAAAATAAATAATTAATTAAGGGTACCTAGTTTATGAGGCTAGCAGGACCTCGGTGGGCTCCTGAACCCACAAGGCTGATTCACAGTGAAACAAAAAATAATTATCTGCCACACCCGGATTAGGACCTGGAGTAGTAGGGGTCCTAAGGTAGTAACACAGAACTTACCAATGCCTATTCCCTAAAATATGTTTGGGATATATACATATATTCTGTATTTTCTAATTGTTGACATTTCGGGGTCTTATTCATCCCCCTTAATTAATCTTACTTCAATGGTTGACAGATGATAGAAACATATACACTTACTAAAATATTTCCAAGAATTATAGAAAAACTATATACTTTTTTGACAGCAGATATTTTTGGTTATTTTCATTTTTTTAATGAAGTGAAATATTCATAGTCTTTTATTTTATTATAGACTCCTTTTTATTCATTAGAGAGTGTTCTTTACGGCTCAGAATATAAGAGAATTTCTAATCCAATTTATTATCGTAGTTGCGAACAAGTGATAATATCTCAACAATTCATATTTGAACTTTTAAGCATTTTTCTGTGTGTATAAATATTGTAGTGTTAAATGTATAATACAAACTATATTTATCTTATCGCTTGAATATATGCCTAAAATTTAATAGAAATACTCCACATCCAAGTTCATTTACAATTTTTGGTTACTAGTTAATATTAATCCTGTTACAATTTTTTTGAAAATACAAACGATTCAAGGAGGGTAGGTATTGTATGGAAACATTATTATACAAAAATTATCTTAACATCTCTTGTGTACCCATGAGTGAATGGACGATTTAAAATTACTGTTGGAAAGATACCTTCTTTTTTTTACTAGTGATAGAATACTAGGTATTTTAAAAGGAGCTGGTGACTAAAGATAATTGTTGATATGGGTGTGTTGTGGTTCCATTCTGTGTTGCCTGACTCAATGAACGATGGGAATGGGATAAGGTGGAAGCGTAGCAGGTGAAAAAAAAAAAGCCAGAAAAAAAGCAACAGAAGAGGAAGAAGAGATAAGGAAGGAGGGCAGAACGAACGGAAAAAAATCCAACGAAGCGAGAACCATTGTTTTTTTGTTTGTTTTTTCCATTTTTATTTCACTTCCCTGGCTGACAAAGGAGGACTGAGTATCAATTAATGGAATGGGTCCTCCCGTTAATTAAGATATGAATTAATTAAACAATAATATCGTTCTTGATCCTTTGACTAGTACCAGTAAGGGCAAACATAATTCCATCAACGAGCAAACAAGGCCGTTCCTCGAGAGTTGTGGCAACATGCTCTGCGAGGTTGAATTATGCGTATGAATAAACCGAAATTTAACTCATGCTTTAGGATGAAATATTCAATTAAAAATGCACACACATACTTACATAAGATATTGAGTCCGAATATTTATATTATATATGATTAATTGAACTCGAGAATTATGATTATAACCATCTAATGATAAACTATCTCTTCCTGGGAAGTTGAATTGTTTCTATTTCAATGTTATTCTCATGAATTCATTAATATAGTTATAAGTCTTCCCTGATATTTCATTCTTGGAAGATTATCTCTTATTATTAAATGAATATTATAACGATAGTGAAAATTGATTATTGAATGATATTTAAAAATTATGGTGTTTATAAATCCTTTTAATTAACTCCTTTAACGAAGTGCTATCCTGTTAAAAAAAAAATAATATTCATGGTATGATTCGCCGGTGATTGAGCTTGATGATACATTGAAGGAGCATTGAACTTAATGATATCTTGAATGAACATTGAACTTAATGATACCTTTTATTTGGTAAAAGCTAAGTGAATCCGTATCAAGAATGTTTTCATATCTGTTTGAGGATTTTGAACTTGGAAAGTTTCATTCATCATTCTTTATTACGTTCTATGTATCTATAAGCACTAGTATTTAAATGTATGAATTAATTGAAATCTATAACATCGTAGCCATACAAGTACCGGCCTCTATCCTGCCTGTTTCATTCCATAATTAGTGTATGTCCAATAGCACTTGATTGTATGAAAATTTTGATTGAGAAAAGCACTGTGCCACGAAAATTAATTGCTTGTGATTCTACCGCATATTCTTGGAAATTATTCATTTTTGCTTGTTCATTTCTTTTTGGATGATACATTAGGCGTTCGTATACAATGTGATATTTTTCTACAAATTGATCTTTATCTTGTAGGAAATTCATCGTAGATTCTGAAAATGGTGACAAAACAATAGACATTTCGATTTTTATTGGAAAAAGTATAATTTTATTGGAAAATTCTATAAAACCCATTTCTCAAAACCAGGAAGAGGTAGGTCCTACTGAACAACATACCTTTTACGCAGTGAAAACTCTTCCTGAAACAGTCTGTGCAGATATCATTATATAATATAATATAAAAACGCATTTACAATAGCTCAAAACAATCAAATTTGAAAAACATAATTAACCAGTTAAATATTATTGTTTCTTTTATTACATCGTAAATGTATACATTGTACATTAAGATACTCATACTGCTAAGATTGAGAAAAACATAATATAAATATCTTA
>NW_027110100.1:517445-532815 GCF_000696795.3 Halyomorpha halys | reverse complement strand
TATATATATATATATATATATATAACGGTTATATCAACCATGTAAGGTCCACCAGGCCGATCTGGTATAAAATAAAATCTCTCATTTATCTATTAGTCATTTCTTTCTAATATTTTACTATAAAACCGGGGTTTTAACGTCTCTACAAGACAGATCTTGTATAAAAAAAAAAGATGAGGTTGTCCTGTCTCAAAAGCTGTGTGTTTGCTACAACACCTGTAAAGGGTTCCCGAAAGGTGGTTAATCTAAATTCGGAAGTTGTCTAACAAACTGGCAGCTGGGCCCTCATACGGTAGCCCCTATCTGCGACAAATTAATAGCATCATGTCGCCCGCATCACGTAGCCCAACTGGATTTATTGGGCATCAGGTAAGCCTATACCGCGGTTCTGATAGGTATCTTGTACCTTGATGTAGGATATCTTATCCTCATTTTACAAGCCAGAAAAATTATAGGGTATTTTTTGAATTTTTTGTCGAAAAGTTTAAATAAAAAACAAATTATCTTTATTAGAGCTGATAGATGAAAAGGATATTTAGGTGAACGAGAGAAACAGAAAACATAGAATAATCCAAGTTTAATTGAAATTGTTCGAATAATAAGAACGCAGCATTAAAATGTTTTAGGAACCTTACTATTTTTTTTTTTCATTTTTTTTAAGTTGAAGTATTCCTTAATAATCTTTTAGAACTGAAATAAGGAAAGAAAAATATAAAATTTTATTTGAGTCACTTACACGTGGTAACTTTCCAATTTTTACTTTATGTAATTAGAGTGCAACCAACAAGTTTCTCTACACGCCTGTAACACTCCAATTTAACTGAGATCAAATTTACTAAATGTATTGTAATGTACAGTTGTAAATAACAATAAATAAATAAAAAAAAATTTATGTTATGTTAGATAAATTTTTTCAAACTTAAAAAAGATTTTTTTGCTTAAAAAACTCTTTTTTTAATTTAAACGTCACTAAAAAAAAAAATCTGTCACCTATTTGAATAGCAATATGCAATTAATTTTATTAATGAATCCAACAATTATTTTGTAAATAATAAGAGTTTTTTTTCCATCGACTGCCAAAGCTAAGTGTGAAACCTGTCAAAATGAAACTGTTAAAACAAAACTATAAAATAGAGACAAAAATGTTGCTTACAAAATTAAATTTTCATCGTATCAAGGTTTTTTTTTTTTAGTAGTAGTGATATTTCCTGTTGAAAATTTTCACAAATAAAATAAAAAAAGGGTTTTTGAGATAAGACAACAAATCAACACAGGAATGACCTCTGTTTTACGTTTACAAGTCGTCGCCACTCAGACCATCTTCCTACAAATTTATGTTTTTATTATTAAATTTCATGTATTTTTATAATTTATAAGATTACTCTCTCTCGTTTAATTTTAACAATTTATATGACCATTTAGTAATGGTTATTATAATAGAACAATAAACTAATCCGCTTCGTCATGTTATAACGGCATTAATAACTATAATGTTGGGTAACGTGTAAAACCTGGTTGATTAAGAACGGTTTGATTTATTATTATTTTGTTATTTTTTTTTTCCTGGATTTTATGAACAACAATTAATGGTAGATGTTTCATTCTACTAATAATCCTTCAAAATCCTAACATAAATAAATTTTAGGTAATATATTTTCAATCCATTTCGAAATGTTCAATCCTCAACATTATACATTATTCAAAAAATTATTTTTATTGACTTCCGTATGCTAACAGTTGATAAATAGTTAGACATTCAGTTGAGTAAAGCATACAACTCACAAATAGAAACAGTACACAAGAGTATACATGGGTTCGATGAAGAATGTATTACCTTCATCATTCTTATAAATGTTCTTGATCTTACGGAAGAGTGAGTGTTGGACATTACCCTTTACCATTTAGTCGAATATTTCATAATGTAATTATCAATAAACAGCTGTGGTGAATAAATAAATAATTATTTCTGATGTGCATATGATTATTTCAGTACTTTCCATAAAGTGAGTACCAAGACATCAAGATAACTTCTCAACTCGGCAACGAAGCGAATAATTTTATAACTAGCCGTCTACTAATGCATAATAACATAATACATTTAAATAGTTTACTCTTCCTTATCTGACAGCTTAAAGATGATACCTGACATTTATGATATTATGAGTCAATAAACAGTCTATTTGGTCCCTTAATAAAGTGGGGTCGTACATTATCATCTGAATGATACGGTTCAAAATTGAAAATACAGTCCTCTATCAGTTAAGTATAGGTTCACTAACAGAAGATGTGAGGTATTATCGACGATCTAATAGTCCCGAGCATTGGGAAAGGAAGTGAGGAGCTATAACTTTTAGAAATGTGACGCAAGATGTAAGGATAGATAATCGCTTTAATTAACACTTCTTATCGAGGAAGTCCACGGGGCTACAGGGACTGTACTGAATACATTAATATATCTCTCGCCGCTACCAAACAAAAAAAAAAATTCCCTCCAAAAGCTGGATCTAGATCCCGGGTATTACAGGCTAATGATTATAATATATAATTATAAGATGGTTTTTATCTTGTGTTATTGGGTCGCTCCCAGTGTTTGTCATGCTAAGCGTATGCAAGCCCCCGGCAATAATTATCTTTCCAGGGAGTATTATTATATTTCCCTAGATAAGAAACTCATTATAACCGTGCTTGAGTCCAGCCGTTGAGTCTAAGAATTTCTACCGTAAAAATTAGAGCGTCTGGCGGCTCACCAGTGAAAATTTAAATTATTCAAATTTATTTAATCGTAATAATGTTCAGCTGCATTATCAATCTACCCTCAGGGCTAAGTGATTAGATTTTTCATTTTCAGATATTATGTAGTCTCTTATATTTAAGGAAGTAATATCGTTTTGATTTTTTTTTTCTTCTTGATATTACATTAGCTTTTTTATTTATTTTTCTTTTGTTTTTTAAAGAGGAATAATAAACTGTACCACCATAAAGAGGAATAAGTAGTTGTGTTAAAGTATTCGTTCATAAAATATATACAGAAAAAAAATAGTGTAAATGATAACCATAGTGCTCACAAAAAAAAAGTATCATTAATAATAAAATAAATTCAATCATATGCATAAATACAAATATAAATCGATATAAAAAATATAATAACGTAAAACTGGCAATAACAAAATAATTTATGTACAAGATTAAGAAAATTAAATTTAAGTAAAAATAAAATAAATATACATTCGCACATATATACAATACTCATGTTTCGCCTTGGGAACATTGAACCAAGCTTTGCCACCAGCGTGTGGAAGGCAAAGCAAGGCTCCAAGTGCATAGGGTATTGAAAACCAGTGGAGACTGAGTGAGAGAGCTTTAGCTGCAATAAACACACGATTCGAATGGAAAAGATAAGTAGTTGGTGAAGTAAATAAGTTTATATATTGCTCTAATATGTTCTGTCTAATATTTGTTAGGCAAACTTCAAGTATATTTCGATAAAAAAAAGGTTGAAGACCAACTTATCGTGAAGAAATGGCTCTGAAAAATCGCTTTAAATCATTTTGGCCCTTTTCTAAACCAACTTTGTGTTTATCCGTTTTCAAATTTTCGCGAAAAACTTTCATTAGTTTTTTATAAAATTTTGAACATAAGTTGAATGGGAAAAACACAACAATAAAAGCCACAAAACGAGTTCATGTTACAATTAGCTGTTTATAATTTTTTTTTTGGAAAAAATATAGACAATTGTTAAGTTTTATTTTTTCGTTTTAACAGTTATATCATTATGTTTATATATTTTTCATTATAATTCTAGCGTTTCGTAGTTATGTTAACAATTATAAGGATTACAAATTATTTTTTGTAAAACGTGAGTTTTGCACGGTTAAATAACGTGAAATAACAGTACGATTATAAACGATAGGCATCAAATTTGGTGAAACATTACGAATTGGTTATTAGGTTTGATTTAAGACATTAAAGCTTATTGGTTCGAAACGTTTCGCTAAAGTAAACTAATAATAATATTTTTTTCATATTTAAAATTTAATTATAATTTTATAAAACCTTAATTATTATAAAAATTCTTTAATCTTCGAATAATACAATTTAGAGTCAAACATCCACGCACTCAGAGATTTTTAAGAAATGGATTAATTATATCACAATATGAGTAATTTGACAGTTACTTGCAATATTGCGTACAGATAATAAAAGAGGTAAAATGCTAATAAAACGGTCCATTAGAAGCAAAACATAATAAAAGTTTTATGATTATTGCCGCTGTCTATTGGAACAGCGCATTAATGGCTTGGTGCGTTCACTGTTATTCTGAACGAAATGGTTACTTCTGAATTGGCAATAAATTAATTTATCGAAATCGAAATATTTCACCGGATATTTTCTTCTCATTAGAACGGGCTAGAAACCCAATTTGGAATTGCTATGAAATTTTTACTTTACTAGCAACAGTAACAAAAGTTGTTTAGTGCTTGTCAGTAAAACTATTAAATGGGCAATGAAAAGCCAACATTCTAGTTCTAATGTTTTATCATTGATTTAAAAACCAGCAAATAATTTAATTTAAATTGTTTACTTCAAGTGGAGAAGAAAGATGTGAGAACGTACTGCTATCTACTGTCTCGGGATTTAGTCGGGATTATCCAAAATAAGAGTATTAATTAATTTATATTGAGTCCTGCAAAACTATTATTATAATTGGATTCTTTTCCAAAGACCTATTTTGTGGTTATCATGTGCCAATTAAATATCTTTATTTTTATAAAATATCGTTACCATTAAATAATATAATAACAAGATATCTTGTTTTTTATTCTTATCCCTGATGAAGGTCTAATATTTGGGGCGAAACGTTGGCACTAATAAATAAGTTTTAATTATTTGTGTTCTTCACTGACCACACTCCAAACATTTTTTTAAAGTTTATATGACCAAATTTATATTAAGTCCTGCAAAACTGTTATTATAATTGGATACTTTTCCAAAGGCCTATTTTGTGTTTATTAGTTGCCAATTCAATATCTTTATTTTTATAAAATATCTTTACCATTAAATAATATAATAACAAGATATCTTGCTTTAAGTTTTAATTATTTGTGTTCTTCACTGACCACACTCCAAACATTTTTTAAAAGTTTATATGACCAAATTTATATAAAGTCCTGCAAAACTGTTATTATAATTGGATTCTATAATTAGATTCCAAAGGCCTATTTTGTGTTTATTAGTTGCCAATTAAATATCTTTATTTTTATAAAATATCGTCACCATTAAATAATAATAAGGGGTGGTATTGGGTACTATCAAGGAACAAAGTGTTTATTTACAATTTATAGGTAAATTATGTTATTAAAATTATCCAGAATAATGGTTGCCATAAAATATGATTATTACATTATTATTTATTGCCTTATATATACTTATAGTTGCTGATTTGGATGGTTCATGTCGTGAGGTTTAGTAATTTTGGTGTTGTCGTAGCCGTGGAGTTCCATTTCTGAAGAGCCCTTCTCATGATCTCTTCTGGTCAAAATGCATCTTGCCCCCTCTTTGGTCTTATTACTTCTGTACCTCTCCTGCTACTCTCTCTCTGACCGTGTGTCTCTGTTCCCTGTACTTCTATCCTGGCCAGATCCCCTTCCCATTGCCTATCATCAGCCACACTCAAGAAAAATACGTTACAAGGGGTGGTACACTTATAAAAGTGTTTGGTGTATGAGTTGTTTATAACTGACCCGACTACCTATAAAGGATGCAATGCCTGTTTTAATTGATTTGTTCAGCAAGGACCTTTTCGCCGCCTGCGAAAGCGAAATGGACTTTGTTGATATACCCGACACAGGTATGATAATACATATGGCAAAGACCCCAACAATATTAATAATTGCTAATACCTCGATACATATCAGTACTATGAAATTGTTTTAGTTATAAATAATACAGAATTGAATAATAACCTATTCATGAAGAAGGGAGAATCCTTATAAGATTCCTTTTAAAAACTAAATATCGCTTCTAAGTGCATTGTAAAATTTATGCTAAGCTCGGAATGAAACTTTTCACAGCAGGTGGAGTCGGCTAGAATTACATTTCGTCTTGCTCGAGTATGAATTTTCAAAGCAATTATCATATTATCTTGCATTACATCAGTACCCAACTAATCTCTTAAACAGTAAAATTAGTAATTATAATGCGACCAACTCTGTAAAACTTCCTTCAGAATTGAATATAAAATATTAAAAATTTATTATAACGTGTAAACAACGGAAGTTAAAAAAATAAAAGTTAGCACCTAACGTTTGATGGATTAATTTAATTTTAAGTTAGTACAGTTCGCAACAGGAAATAATCAAATTAGTCTTAGTAAACGTGGAATGATTTTACGCCTATTGTATTGCATAGATTTATAATGAACGTAAATTAATTAAAATAATTTGTCAAATATTGTTCTAAAGATAGGAAGTGAGAAAAAAAATTAATAGTAATCCTGGGCAGAAGTTTTAGCATTACAAAAATAGTAACTCAACGGTAAACCTCGATTGACAACATCGGTGTTCATGGATATCGGAAATTCTCTGCTTAACAATATTTATAGATAGGTTACAGATTATTTTATTATTCTAAAGTTTAGTAAAAATATTACGGTCATCTTTCTAAACTGAATAAAACTATTCTCTCCATTTAAACTGGGTTTAAGCTTATAACTGTACAATATAAGTAGTTACGGCTGTCATAGTGAAATTTTAGTGGTGTTAACCGCTCATATTCTGTAAGAGTAGAGGTGATAAAATTTCAACTTTTAGCACAGCGTATTAGTTATTCAAAATATAATTATACGGCTAAATGAATGTAGAGCTGATCATATTTGTAAGGAATAATACTTTTTGTTAATGTAAATCATTTCGTTATTAAATCGTTATACACATGAGTTACATAGTATTTTATTCAAATAGTGTCAAATAAATCTTTCTTCATTTTCATTACATATTTTTTTTATAATATATTATTATACAAGACCGACTTGAAGAGTCCTACATGGTTTTATAACAGATTGATTTTCTTTTAACAATTGATATTGTGGATATTTAGTCTTTCGCAAATGACGCCCCCCCCCCAACTTTTTAAAATGTTATAAAAATTAATAAATTATGAATAATAAAATAAATGATTATATAAAATAAATTATAATAATAGTTATAATTAATAAAAAAATAATAATACAATTAAAAGAAAAAAATTGACTTATAATGAAAAAACAATAATAATGAATATAATAAAAATAGATAAATACACAGTTTATGGCACAATGTCTTCCATAGTGTGGGCTTCATTCTTCCAGATTAAGTTGGGTTTCCTAGAAAGAACGTAAACCAATTTTTGGTTAAATCATCAGTTAGTTCCAATTGTAGATCACCAGAATTATTCTACGAAATTTAGTTAAACAAGCTCATATACTAAATTAAAACTATTAGCCATTTTTCGGAATTTATGTATTATTGATCCATCAGTGACATTATTATGTAAAAGTTAACAGAAACAAAAAATAACTGACAGCATTCTTATAAATCTCTAAAATTTCTTTCCAATGGAAAAAAATGAAGGCAGATAACCACAAATATTTCTACTAAAGGAGAAGTATTTTCCAGAAAGTATAACGGCAGTGGAGAAAGCTGAATTATGCAACCTTATCAAATGGAAAAATTTGTAGAAAAAAAAATAAAAAGTGTCCTCTGTGCCGAAAGATCGAGTCACGAACGGCAGAGGCGATCACGATTCGAAAGCAAACTGTTTACTCTCTGCTACTGTAATCTTGCTGTTTACTTAAAAACAAAACTATGCTTCCTCATTAATACAAAACGTCCCACAAGCATACTTTCCCTTAGGATGTCAAAGGGACATACGATTTGAATGGGAGAATACAATATTTGTGAAATTAAAGAAATAAAAAATGTTAAAAACCGCATCACACAACTTTCACAAATTAATCTTCATACATATCCAAGATTTGTGTAGGTTCGTGGACACCTTCTTTAAATTATCGCTATTTTCGTAATATTTGGGGGAAAAAAAAATAAAATCAGGGGTAAAAAATTTTTTTTATTTCTTCGTTGCTATAATGTTTAGCAAATGATGAGTCAATAAATACTTGACCGTGGATTTATATAATGATAATACATATTATAATATGATGATTTAGGGTGCGGTCAGTGAAGTGAACAAATAAGTAAACACTTATTTATTAGTGCCAACGTTTCAGCCAGAATTTCAGGCCTTCATCAGGGCTAAGAATGACAATAAATGAAAGGATATACGGATGAATGGAAAATAAGAAAATAACTAACTGAGTAAATATTATTAATAACAACTATTTACTAATTACTTTCTTTGTCTTACTCAACTTTGTATTTTGTTTCCAAACGGTCTAAACTTTCAATCCATTACAAAACCTACATAACTATAATAAGGCCTATCTGGACATACGGAGTTGAGCTTTAGGGCTCCACAGAACCATTTAATTCCTCTCTAATCCAATCCATCCAGTGCAAAATCCTTAATGCTCCTTACTTAGTCACAAATCGAGTCATCCATCAAGACCTTAATGTTCCATATGTAACCGATTTGGCCAGAACCAGATACTAATCCTTCCGTGATAAACTTCCCGAACACCCAAACCTACTAGTTCCTATCTTGGCTTCTCCTTCAATACCTGATAATCCTCTTAGGTATCAAAAAGAATATGGCCCCGAGATCTTCTCTAGTAACGTAATTGGAGTTCTATCAATGGGTAAATTCCCCATATGTTTGTATCATGTCATTTTATATCCAATAACAAATTTACTAGTTGCATGTAGTTTTATACAGTTGTAAATAACAATAAATAAATTAAAAAAGAAAAGAAAGTATTTTGTTCCTTTATACTTCCATATTTCATTAATGACATATATTTTCTTTTTTAATATTTTTCCATACCCTTAATTTTAGATTGCTATTACTAAATTAAAATATTCACATTTCTGTATGAATATACTTTATATATAAATTTTTAGGTTTCTTTGTCCAGTTATTTTACTTACATAATTACTTACCTATCTATATATTTTCCCACTTCTTTTATTACTTTATTTTAAATAATTTTTATGTTGTACATACGTTTACTAAGTAGATTTTCATATGTATTTTATTATTTCTTCTTTCCTCTAACTTAATTTTTTTTAAATGTATTTATTGACATTAACAACTATACATAAAATACAACAAGTAAATTTTAAGTAAGATCATTATGATATGTACAGGCGTGTAGAGAAACTACCCATTGCTAGTTTTAGTTTCAGCCCTCTAAAAACATTTTTACTATATAAGGTCTTGAGGCCATCTTCTTTTCAGGCGCCTCGGAGGATTGTCTGAAAAGCAAGAGAAAGCGAGGCTAGAAACTAATGGGTATTAGGGAGTTTAAAATGGAAGGATTGATATGTGTTTAACTATTCATGTCATTCAACAATATTTATGTATCCATAATATTAGTTGTTTTCTTTTTTTCTAATAATTCTGTACATCCTTTTATTCATTGCTTATCTTGTTTTTTGTTCGTATCCCTGATGAGGTCTGATATTTGGGCCGAAATGTTGGGACTAATAAATAAGTCTTTAACTATTTGTGTTCTTCACTGATCACACCCCAACCATTTTTGCTATCATCTATCATTAAATAAAGTTGAAAAAAAAAAATTTTGGATCTGACCATTTATTATTATTGCTAAGAGTGAGGCAATTTAGGGGGAAATTTTTTAAAAATTCGGTAGTAAATACCACTTAATTACTCCTTGATTTTTTGAATTTAATCAAAATCGTTTCAGCCAAAATAATTACTAATTACAAAAACACACTTTTGATTTTTAAAAATAATAAATTATTCTCAGTTTGAGAATATTCAGCTCAAATAACTGGCTACTTTTTTTTTTTTTCTTTTTGTAATTTTTCAGACGTCAAGAACAAACTGTTTTCCAAAAGTGTTAATTTGGAGCTGCAACTCATTATCGATTTCTTTTAATGAACTCAGAAAGGATGATCAAGAGGTTCTCGAAAAGTTATAATTTTTTATGACCACATTTTATAGTTAAAAATATGAAATATTTATTTATAAATAGTGGTTCATTATACATTTGTTTGCGGTTTATTTCACTTACATAAGAAGTTATAAATTTATAAAATTAGAGAAATAAAAAAATTGTCTATATAAATCACTTTACCTTCACTATCAATGGAACGAAGGAGCTTCATCTAAAATGATTATTTTGATAATATATCGGTTTAAAATGTTATTTAAAAAAAAAAAAAACGTTGGATATAAGGAATTTTCAGGAAAAAATTAAAAGACTATGGAAAAATAAATATAATTAAAATTAATTAAGCAAATTTTTAGTAAATAATTTAATAATGGTATATGTACACTCATTAATGTTGTTTTGATTTGTATCTACCATAATTTTTTTTTATGATCTAAATCGTTCTGCGCCTAAACAAGTCCAAATCATATGTGTTAGGAATTACCCAAAAACTATTTTAGATATATATCTTTAACAGTTTTAGGGATACGTTTATTACCACTGTAAATTATACGTCACCTCCTTGCCCCAGATGGGAGGACAGACACAATATAGCCGGGAGCCCTGTATAACTCCTTGCTGGGGTTATTAATCATATCTGTTTGCTCCGGAGGAGGTAGCCTTGATCTGATAAGAAGGATATTTAAGAAGACTGGACTTTCATTTGTCTCTTGCTCTTGTTATCCTTTCCAAGGACGGGCAGCTTCGCCGCTGATTCTAGTATACCATCCCCCGCTTTTATAATCTCTGTTCACGAATCTGACGAGCTTCTTATAGTGAATGAATAGACAGGAAAGAGTTGTTGTGGAAAACTATTACATATCAAAACTACTATTAGACTTTTTCTGTACCGAAAAAATAAAACAAAAAAAAACATAAGATTTTATGAGAATTAACGTTTCACAAACTACCTGAACGTGAGTGGTATTGTTATAAAGTTAATCCTAAGCTTAGGAGGAATAATTTAATTTGTTAAGTAGTAAATGATGTATGATTGTGCCATTTTGTTTTTGAGTGGATAATACTAATTTGAATGTGTCCGTTGTTCAGATGATATAAATTAGATTATTAACTGCCAACACTTAATGCATAATGAAGTATATTAATTTATGTACGTGTAGTCGTAATTTTATGCTATAATATTACAGTATTAAATTGTCAGTATAGAATTATTAATATAATAGCTCATTGCTGTAGCAGCCTTTTTTAAGAATTAAATTTATAAATTTTCGAATTGCTGATCAATCATTTCAAGTAAAATAGAATTCTATTGATAAATTATTATAAAGTAATCATAATTATAATATTAGAAAATTAAATTAAGTCATAATGTGAAATTACTGTTAATAGATTTAAAACCGAATAATAAAAAAGTACGGAACCTTGTTTCATAGTAAAAATTGAAACATATAGAAGTATGATGTGGTTTTTATTGAACTCTTAGAAATCATTATAAAATAAAATTACATAAATTTATATAAATAAATAATTTATATAAATTTATCCATATGTTTCAATTTTTACTATTTGAAACAAGGTTCCGTACTTATTTATTATTCGGTTTTAAATCTATTAACAGTAATTTTACATTATGACTTAATTTAATTTTCTATTATAAACAATTTTTTTTGTCACCTCAAGAGTTATATTATATATTATTATTATTTGGGGGTTTATCTTAGACTTATAATATTTTTAACTAAAGGAAAGGCAAACACAAACACCATAGATTGTTTTACTATCATATAATTCTGCGTGATTTCTATTAAACATTTTTTCTGCTTGCCATTTGTTAGTTTACTCAAACATCCTTCGTTCATAATTTATAACTGTAACTTATTTTAAATTTCCTGATAGCATAGCCGAGAAAAATTCTTTCAACTTTTGTTATTTAGCTTTTGAATGCGTTTGGATTGCAGTTTAGTGTCGTATTCAGATTATATTTTCACGGTTTATTATGATGATGAATTTTGCTTACCGTTTTTTTTTTTACATTACTTTTTAAAGATAGATCATAATTTTACTCCATAAGTACTGTAATCACTCCAGTTTATTACTTACTAAGTTATTCTAATAAACCAATAAAAAAAAATGTATATAGTGTTCAAGAAATATCATCAATGTATTTTATTCCATTATTAATGTCTTTTCTCAATGAATATTTTCTAAAAACAGCGGTAGATCTCATTATCTCAAAAAATCATTATTTATAAGAGGAGAAGATATTAATGTGGGACCCCACTTTGTTTTAAGCGCATTTATTAGCTCTTCCATTTGGTTAAAAGTAGAAATTTAATTTTTATTTTGTAAATTAAGTCAAAATTGTTTGGCTGACTTTTTGTGAGATTAATATGAACCCCTACCTCCAAAATGAAGAAAACAAATTATTTTTACTACAAAAACAAAATATTTTAATAAAAAACAAAGAAACCTCTACGATACAGAATCATTATTACATAAGTTATTACATGAATAAAAAAATAATAAATAATTGAACACACTGTACAATTTTAATTTCTTTTCAAGATGAGTTTATTTGAACATCATAACTGCCTTACAAAATAATACAAAAATGAAACCAAAACGTATTAGTAGTATTGGACTTCTCTTACAATTATATAATATCACTTGAATGAAGGGTATTAATAAAAAATCTTTTGACTTATTGTTAATCACTGCTCAAGAACAAGTAGTTCCATTGACCGTCTCATAGGTGTAGAATCTTTGAACTCAAATATCCAGGAGTTCCATATTAAAAGTAACTTTAATAATTCTGCTATGCCAACTATAATCTCCTAATAACAATAATAATGAACTTCAATCTCATTTTTAATAATAATAAAATTATATAAGGTCACTCTTTACGTATTACTTGTGTAATATAAGGTCAGTACCTTGTAGCAGTTCTTTCTCAGGGAATAAGACTAACGTCTGGGGTCCGGGTTCGAATCTAGCTGTAGCAGATAATTATTTATCTTATTATATGATCCGTAGATTTAACATGTAATAAGGCGCACCCAGCTACAATAAATGGGTTACCTAACCAATTATGTAATCTAGCCCAAGCTCATACTTAATGTGTGAGGATGTTGAAAAAATATCTATATTTATACAGAAATATATTGATATTTTTGTATAATAGTTAATTCAATATATTATAATATCGATATTAAGATTTGCCAATTGAAAACCTACAATTTTTCCGAAAATAAAATTATTCCTGAAAAATATTACTTTTTTTCATTTTAAATAAAAGTTTTAATTATACATATAGTAGGTAGGTATCATTCATTATTAATTATATATATATATTTTTTTTTACTTTTATGGATTTAATGCTTCTTTTCTTTCTTATTGTTTACTACTACTAGTTAAGTACTAGTTCTTAGTAATATTTTTTTTAGTAATATATGTTAGTAAATACTTTGATATGTTTTAAGTAATTAATTAAAAAATGATACCTTTCCTCCATTTTTGTTATTTTTCTCAAGTTCTAGTTGTGTACTATTCTTTAATTTTCTTCCCTTATTTATTTTCATTTCTTTTTCCTCGTTTGAACACTTGATTATACGATTTACATCTTTACGCGACCTGCTTCCTTGTCCTGTTTCACAGCTCCATCAAAACGGTTTATTAATATACATTAGTAGAGGTAAATAAGGTCTCGACATAATGTTACTATTGGAAGGAGTCTTTTGCCATGAAATCAGAAGCAATTATGAAAGTGGCTAGAACCCAAGGACTTTAGATTTGCATCTGCACTTCTCTCATGCAATTAAATCCGCCTAGTGCGTGAGAACGTTTATTGCCTCCCTCCAAGTATATTGCCATACCGGGCTCTTGTTTTTGAATACATAAAGTTCACACTCACTATTAATAAGTTGTTCGTTAAAACTGATAATAGTTAATGTGAAAAATATGCTAAACACTCTTAGTAAGCTTTCGAATTTGAAAGTAATTTAATCGTATTCTTTGAAGAATAAGAACAATTATATTGATAACGGCATTCCAGATACTGGCCGAAAAAGGAAACGAGGATATTGTTTGAATTATTCATTATACATAAGCTTTTTATATTGTCATACAAAATTAAACTAACTGCAGCACTTAAAATAAATGGTTGTAACCAGGGAAAAAGATTGAGGTTTAACCTTGCAAAGATTCGTATAATCCAAAAATCAGATTTTAAAAAATCCATTTGTCAACCGTTCATCGTCCATGAATTTCGTTTAAAGATATTTCGTCGTTTTTTTGTAGATTTGGCACCGAATTTACTATGTTTCAAAATTAGTGACGATTTGATTTCCAACGGCCATATCTCGTTCATATATGAATTTGGAGGGAAACTATTCAGAGTTTAAGAATCACTTTTTCCAAAAGTTTACCAGAAAAATAATTTAAAAAAATCTTATGAACGAGTGAATCAATTTTGTTGAATCTTAATTGTCTTCTTAACTCCTTTCCTAAAAGCACTTTAAATTTTCATGACACCAGGTATTATATTATTTTTTATTTACTAATTTGATAAAATAATTAATTTAAATAATAAATCATTGTGTAATACTTGGTAGTTACGTACGTTATATGTTTATTATTCGCACTTTTTCTTCTTCTTCATTCTGCACCATGACAGATCATATTCAATTCGAATTCCAGTATGTAATGTGATTCATAACCGAAAGTTTTTAAAAGAGTTGGTTATTATTGATTTTTAAATGTTTAAATCTTAGCTTATTTCTGTTTTGATGATCACAGAGTAAGTTAAATATAAAAGATAAGTTATTGTTGAGTTGTAACACTTTAACTGGAGAAGATTTACATTTGGAAATAAACTGAATTAGTTTTTCGTGTAAAATTTATAAAGAGAAACAAAAAAAAAATACTCAATTGTTATTGCTCACTAAGGAAATATAAACCTTTTATAGTATACTGTTTCTATCACAAAAATAACGCATGACAACACCTACCTAACGAAGACAGAGTCAAAGTAATTGATCAAATACTAATTGTATTTTGCGGCGAGAGGGATGCGCTGGGATCTTTAGAGCTCTGCTCTACCCCTCACACGTGGGTGATAGAGTGAGCTCAGGGATCCTCAAGTCGATTGTGTAAATATTGTATATATTATTTTATCATTATGTTATTTTATTTATTTATTTTTCATACAGATAGTTTGATTATATATGTATATATAGTTGACCGTAAAAATTGATATATAAGAAGATGGTCAGGGTTGCGGTCAAAAGTAAAACAAAAATAGTT
>NW_027110100.1:506634-517235 GCF_000696795.3 Halyomorpha halys | reverse complement strand
ATTTTAGTATGTATGAGATCATTCATCACTATTACCTATTGCCAACAACTGTGTGGCAGATTGTAATATCTATCAATAAATAAATCTATCAATTAAAAAAAAAAAAATTGTGTTATAGACTGTTTTGCACAGCTGAAGGAATTCCTATTCTGAAGCTCCCTAAAAGTTATAACTTTCTTGGTTTTTGTGATTTACGTTTGAAAGGAACGTTTAGATGAGTGTGAAATCTAGCAAACATCACTTGCTATGTTGATTGCGGTTATAAAACAATTAAATTGAAAAGAATTCCATTACCAAACCACCGAAGCATGAAATATCATCGCGTTTTGAAAACAGGAAAATCATTGACATAAATCAGATCAGAAGAGAAGGAGATAGGTATCCCTGTTTGCATGGATGCCCTCAGTTTGGAAGGCTCAGTAATTAAGTGTGTTTCATGCGTAAAAATTGCCGCTTGGGAGGGAGAGCCCTTGCGATAAGAGCCAAGGAACAATAAAGCGGATGTGACATCCAACTCTTTTTTCCCTCCACTCCTCGGCTTTTTCTCAAGACTGGTAATTAGCGAGTTCTGGTTGACCAAGCAGCTGGGATAGTTTGGACGAGGGCCAGCGGCTCTTTGCGCTGCCCGCCAGCTTCTCTGGAGCCAATATATCTGCTAAGAAGGAGCTAAAGTAATGTGCCCAATATACGGTCTTATAATGAAAAAATGGGGTTAATTAGGATAGGAATTACAATATTCGTAAAAGAAATCTCTAAATTTTAATTTGTTAATAATTTTGTACTACTTCATTCGACAGTATAGACAAGAGGTCCCCAAGCTTTTTGTCTTAAGTACTGACTACTTGCCTAGTACTGACTTCTTCTAGCTCATGATATCAACATTCTCATCGTTGGTCGAAGCTACAAAGCCGTATATGGAAATTAAGCTGTCTTGGAATTCTATCATGATGGTTGAGTGCGTTGTGAACAGAGACCGTGAGTTCTTGGTTTAGAACGCTGTAGGTTCGATCCCCCCTCGAGTCAGTTGTTGATTTCCGGGGAAAATCGCAAAACATAAAATATTTTTTTTAAAGGATCTTTTATATAAAATAATCGCACTCAGGCGATAAAATTTACTTAATCAGTCTTCTAAGGAGAAACAAGAAATTATATTGTTCGAAACACTATCATTCCCAATAGAACACTTAATATAGGATTAAAATTCAACTTTTTATTCCAAAAAATAAACCATCTGTTTTACCAGTATTACCTTGACTCTGAGGGTATTAATGATTATTTACTGACTATACAAAAAGCAATATGGAGGTTTTTGGATGATGTTACTACTGAAAAATGATTTTTTGTTCGCATCATATATTTTTTGTCTTTATATTAAACACTGTTTCTGTATTTTTGTTCGTATTCATAACTTACAAATCAAAACAAATTTGACAAGAATACTATAGTGATAAGAACACAATGGAAACGTAAAAGTTGTTACTATAATAAAAAAACAGGTAATATACAGTCTGCTGAGATATCACTTTACTAACTTCCTAAAGCAAGTGCCACACAACATTCTTCAGGAGTTTGTGTGCAACGAGTGCAGTCTTAATGATCCAACTAACCGCAAAACCTATTCTAAATTTTTATTTGTTTCCTCGTAATAAAAACAATGTCTTTTCCCACTTCCATTGTGTTAACGTTATCTTTTTAAAAGTCATTTTCATTCATAGATATTTCTGTTCCAGATTCAAAATACGAGTATATCCTTTTATAATAATTTTTGTTTTTTAAGTTTCTTTGGCTTAAATATTTGTGAGTTGAAATATTTATCAATTATTGTAAAAAAAAAAATCTTTATTAAATGTATAATATTTTTTCACATTATTATAACACAATCCATACTTTTTTTTTTAATTTGACCTATAAAGAATATCCTTTAATTATCCCAATATTTAGCTCCCTCCTCCCTTCTTACTTCAAAATATTCACTGGAAATCACTGGATGTTTACACAACGACAAATGGAATTTGAAATCAATAATTCATTAAATTAATTAAACCTCAATTATTTCCCCTCGCTTCCTTCTCTTTCCACTCATTTTAAACTCTTAACAAAATTACTATGCTGTCAACAATTAACACTTGTCATTAATATTATTACGGAATTTATTTTGTACAATTCGAATGCGTGTTCATACATCCGATTTGAATAAAATTTTACTGAAAGTGCCGGACAGACCAGTTAAATTTTAATCAAAATAATTTAATCAAAAATGATTACCTTACACGATGACCATTGATATATATTTGAATTTTCATGTCTGTAATTGTTTACATATTTAAAATAAATATTCATTATGCCTGGCTAAAAAGTACTCAAACATTGAGTTAATTTATCAGATAATTATATGTTGTTTACATCACATTTTATTTGAATTAATTAAGCGAAATAATGAGTACTGTTTAATACTCTCTCAACACTAATTAAATAACATTTAGCAATAGAAAATAGAGGTTTTCAGGCTTTCTCTGCAATTAAAAAGTTTTCCTTCATCACTACCCTTGAAGTCTCGTCGTAATGGATTTGATTCAATACAGTGATTTTGAACCAGCAAATCAATGCAGTCTTCAGCGAGACATTATCCTCTCGATCCAGCAAATTCTTGCATACCTACGTTTCTAGTCTTTCCAGGATACGGTCCTTTTAGGAATTGATTTAATTCACGGATCTTACTTCAGATCCTAAATGGCTTTTCTGAGGTCCTTCAACGTCGTTCGTACTTTCATCATGGCGAGTGCATTTAGCAAGAGAGTCACCACCTACACGGTCTCTGGTAGTGGGGGGATCTCCGGAACCGTGGGGGCCTCAAGGGCTATAAGAGCCACAGGATTATTCAACACCAACGGTCCACTACAAGGTTGGAAGTCATGTCGAGGTGGTGAAAATAGAAAAAAATAGAATAAAAAAAAATTCTTAAGATCAGAGAGAAAAAAAGAGCAAATAAAAAAACAAACAATAAAAGGACAGAGTCCCGGTTTCGGCACCACTTATGAGATGTTTGATTAAACAACTTTAGTAAAAGAAGCTTGCCAAATTTAAAAATGTTTTATTGATTAGTAAAACCAACCAATGCTAATCATTTATTTTTTAACATTTAACACTCTCCATAGAATTAACATCTTGGGTTCAGTGTGTCAATACCTCTAGTAAATGTTTAGTGAAATTAAGTTCACTAATAATTACTGATATTTTTATAAATAATATATCATAAGTTATAAATAAATAATAAATTCACTAATAAATTGGAAAAAGAGTAAGGAATAGAAGTTTTTTTTCTTCACTATTTATGATTCATCAAAAAATTACACAGTTTATTGTTTTGGGGCTTAAAACCTTTTTAATTTTTAACCAAACTACAGGGGGGGAGGGCGGATTATCCTACAGGTTAACTATCCATATTACTCTGATAATTTTATCAAAGTTCCAATTCGTTCTGTTGTTCCACCAACTTAAAATTGCATCATCACACATGACAAAACAAACAAAACTGTAATAGTCACTAAATATAATCATCCTTCGTTATTGCCTAGCAACTCTGCTATTGGAATTTTTTTCTGCAAACTGAAACCGCAACTCAAGTTTCAGCAGTTAATCTTCTTAGAAAGTAAGCGATGTTTTTAGAAATCTTATTATTATTTTCATATATAAATATACGATAATTTACGAAATATGCTGATAATTTATAGGATATTGAATTGTATTTTACTAGCAAATTGGGAAAAAATACATTAAAGAACAATATTCAGATTAGTAGGAGTAAAATAGAGGTTGTAATTTCGATTTTGTTATATGGAATATTCTATATAAAATAATTCCTTAACATAGAATCAAATATATTTATGGATTAATTATAATAGTTAATAAATCTCAATGAATAGGGTTACGTTCCATGTGGGGTGGAATAGGACCTAGGGAATGATTTATCCCCCCTATATATTTATGTAAAAATCGTAATTTACCTCTACAACCAATGTTCTTCTGTATTTTATATATCCTAAAACAAAAAAGTGCTTAATCACAACATTGGTTTCTCTTCTTAGGAGAAGAAAATTTCATAGGTTAAAAAAATTTAAGAACCGAGACGCAAAGAGCTTGAATAAACGATTTATATAAAAATATTATCCAATAGTATGTAAAATATTGGATTCTTAACATGTTAAATGTCATTTTCAGTAACTCCTAACCAAGTACTCAACTAAAGACCCAGGGATTGTAGGGAGGGATAGAGATTTTTTAAATTTTTTTTATTTTTTAAAACATTAGCAGTTATTTTAATAGTTTTAATTTTTTAGTATTCATAACAAAACTTCCGCAATCCCAACTAACACCTCATTCTATTTTATTGCTGCTATCGCTATCTACACGAGCCTGGCGATAAATTATTATTCCTACTTTCATTCGGGTACTAACTTCACCAAGTTATCAAGGTCATAAAATGCACGTTTCCGATGTGTCTTTTCCCCACTAAAACACTTATATTTCGTTCAAGGGTTTTCTTATCCCTAAGTAGCCGTTGGATTGACACCGTCATAAATAAATATGATAAGATACATAGGAATATACCGCTCGGGGTGTAAGGACGCTGATAGTACCCTAGGTGAAGGGTGTCTAGATCCAGCTGATTCCAGATGCGTGACATACTAGAGTAAATAATCTCTCGATTACAGAAGCTGGAGTATGGCTGCTCACGCTGAGCGTGCCACCGGTTCAGATTAAACATGCTGTAATCTATTATCAACTCTACATTCGGTTTCGGTACCACGTTTTAGCCCTCATATGTCTGATGAATGGGCTATTAATAGGAATATATGTTTAATTTCAATCTAACTTTATAATAGCTATCTTAAGAGGAAGTTGAAAATGGGAATTGTAAGTAAAATATTTCAGTAAATCGTTACACTAGAATTTATTGTTTAGAAATAGTCACATATACAAAAGTGAAAATTAAAACAAATCCAAAAATTAGAAATAATTAGGATTGATTTTTTTTTTCTAAAACCCTTTATATTTTCCCTTTACATTCATAAGTGCCCGAGATAATACTTCGATGGATTACTCTGGAGAAGGCTGCCTTGGCCGGCTTTATTGGGAAATATTTGGGGTGAGGGTAAAGTTTGGTGTATCATAACAGAAACACAAAAGAAAAAACTCTGGTGTAGTGCATCCATTGCCCAACTTTCACTTACATACCTAAATACGTCACCAAGCTTTTTTTATGATTTTTATGATGTAGATTATTGGTATTGTAATTTTTGACAAAAAAATCTAAAGATGAAAATTATGAAAAAAAAAAAATTTCTGTTGCTGTTAAAATTAGGGTTTCTCAATATGAGAATGATGCATATAAATTCAGTTCCTGCCAAGAATACAATAGTTACAACAGTACAACATATAATAACGAAGCCAAAATGCAATCGGAAAAGATCGGGCGGTTTCGGCTTTTCCCGTCCGAATCGGATACATCTATTTACTTCTTCTTTAGTTATACATAACATTCTTTGAATACTACTTTGATAATTATAGACGTCGGCTTATTTTAACTTAAAGTTGCAGTCACATTCCAGGCTTATAACTCCTGAAATATGTAGATTATTCACACACCAACAGACCATTTTTGGAAACTCAATTATTTCGATACGGGGACCTCAAAAGGATTATTTCCGTTGAAAACTGGAATTCTTAATTTTTCAAGATTGTTTCATATATAGGAAAATAAACAATAGGTATTAACAAATAAACATATATAGGAAAGTATAAATAAAAATAAAAAATCCGTTATTAATAAAAGTTCATTATTTTCGATTAAATGAAGTCTCACTTATTATCTATATTATTCAATTTTTTATTGCTTATTTTTATGCAAATATTTTTGAAATATTTAGGAAGAGGCAGAAACTACTTTGTTCTTTCGATGCTGGAGCCTATGGGAAACTTTTGTAATTTTAGTGCTAAATTTTAATAACTAAGCACGTAGTTTCGGAGAGGTTACTAATCTCTTACTTCTTAAAATTAACAAGCCTTTGAGTCAGATTAAGATGATTACTAAAAACTAACCGATTTCCTAAATTTAAATCGTTGGTTTGACAGACGATTTCTGTTTGACTCTTACTCAGAAGAGTTCCTTCCTTACGTTAGACCCGAGAGATTCTTAAGGTCGAGAATCGGACGCTTCCACGAGAAAAACTCATAGACGAATTAACTTGCAACTTTTTGTTATATCATTTTATAATGTTTCAATCAGTACTTTTGTAAGGGGATTCAAAAAAATTTTTAAAAAACTGAATTTTCATTACACGTTTCTAAAATTTAAAAATGCATAAGGCGAATTTTTCAATTGTAACTTTTTTTGCAGGAGAAAAGTCAGATTTTCCACAGTACATGAATATTTTATTCCTGAAGAGGATATGCGCCACTTTGTCAACCCAAAGTGAAAATGAATATGTTTGAAGACTCATTCCGTTTAATTACGCACTCCATGATGTATAATTAATGAAGTCCTCTTCGTTGTTAATTTATTCGCATATTTTTATCTCTGAATAATGGAGCTTGGTTTTAGATCGGAACTAAGCTTTCGTTGCTTCTCACATATCGTTCGTCTGATAACACAAGCATGCTATAAAATATTTTTTTGGTGCCTAGAATTTTCAAAAACATACAAATTTCACTCAAATAATTAAGAAGAACAGTGATATAACTAAAGGAAGTCATTATGATCACGCGCATTAACGAAAAATCAGCTTGGGTTTGATTCCCACTCTGAGAGTTAAAATTAATTCCATTCTGTTAACATTCTGATATCCAAATGGATCATTTCTTACTTGAGGAGGTTTAGATACCGATGAAAAACTAAAGGCAATAAGTAACATATATCATCTAATGATGATACTTTTGGAGATCTTTTTCATGCAATACACAACCTCAAAGTTTTTGAAAATTGTTTCTGAACTTAACATACAGCTCAAATACGTTTTGCCGGTCACTAATTCCTTATACTGCTTCGAATTTGCGACCGACGGATTGGATTCCGGTCTCAATTAGGGTACCGTGGGAGGACACGGCTTACACGGGATCTTATAATAAGATAATTAATTTAGATGGCCTTTGCCTTGCTCCGACGAGATCCCATCTCCGAGCACGCGTGTACTCCTATCTACCGCTCCCCATCTGCACCAGCCTCTACAGACCGCTCCTTACAATCTGTTCATTGTCTCATCTATAACCCAATCTTAGCTGACTGCTACAGTAAACTACTATATATTTTATAATGTCATTCAGTTCTCTCATTTTTCATCTAATCCTAGACAATATTTTTACCTCCATTGAAAAATTTGTATAGCTGTTGTGTCAAATTGATTATATGCAACAATGAACCATTGTGAACGATCAAAAACAAAATTAATCCATCCCTCTCTCAAAATTTGAGGTTTTTCGTTTCACGACACAATAGGGGTATTCATGATGTTGTGTTAAAAATAAAATGTTTTACCATGTTAAATGTTATAACTATAGGATTGTGAGCAGCCCTATTTGAAGTCATGTTAAACGTTAAATGCATAAGAGCCCCTAGCGGATTTTCTCAGCAACTTGTTTTATAAGCCTTTATGTTTATAACCTTTCTTTCCAGAGCCTCATGTTATATGTTGTTGAAAGCTACACCAACTTATTTGTGTTTCATCTGACAGCACCTCTAACCATCATCTAGTAAAATCTTTAAAAAATATAGCCTTATAAAAGGCTTTATTATTATTTTCTATTGTTTTCAAAGTGCAATGCTCACGTATACAATTTTATTCCTGGTTGAATTTCTTTTATATTTTTTAAGAAAGAGTACCCGAAGTTTTATATACTCATATATTTAATTTAAATATGTATAGAAACAATTAATTGTACACCTCAAATGAATCATTAAGATCTAATAAAATTCCCAACAGCTATGCCACTTCATTAATCGTCCATCTAATTTGTTCCTTGTTACCTCTTCTGTTTTTTTTTCTCCATTGTATTATTAAAGTTATCCATTGTGATTTAATAACAGGGGTATGAAATAATAATTAGCACAAACAGGAAAGAACTAACCTGACACAACAAACAAAAATGGTGGCGAGCTCAACTGGTCTATTGTGTGACGTCATTCTTCATTTAACAGACCAAGTAACAGACTCTCAGCCATATTACATGTTATTTCGTTTTACCACGGCAAAAGAAGGCAATTTTTTCCATTTAGCATGAGTTTTTCCATTTAACACGCTTTAACACGTTAAACTAAAGATCATGAATACCCCTAATATAAAAAATATTCTGTTAAATTGAAAAATCGAATAAACAAAACTATTCTGTTCGTTGTCACAATCTGAAATTTAACAAATTTTATTGTATTAGTAAATTAACCGGAAATATTCCTTGAAATGTTCCCTTTCCTTAAACGTTTCCAGAGGCAAAGTTCAAGTGTAATAATCACTTTGAGTAGTATTTTACCATCACTTTTTCAGTTAGAATTAGGTTCTTAAACATTAAATTTTTCAAGTTCTTGGATTTTTAAATTATAGAGGTATCACTCTTATCTATCTCCCTCTGTAACGATGACTTTTCTCAGAAAATGCAGAAATCAGAGGCCGCCCCCACCCACCATGCTCCTAAGATTTTGTCACAACCATTCTGTATTTGGTTTTAAACTAGTTACCGATTAGAGATTTCATACACCTATATCTCAGTGATTTTATCCTCATTGAAATAGATTCACAGGACTTAAATACCGAATTTTCAAAATAAGTTTCCTCTAAAATACCTTAAATCAAGGTTATTTATTAATTGATTATCCATCTGTCTCAAAATACATAAATACAAACTATGAAAGAATTTAATACTTAACTAATGTAATAACGAAAGGAGAAAATAAATGTTTGTTTTATAAGATAGCTATAACAACCATGTAATGCTGCAACTACGACGGCACTAAAGCTAGCTGATGCGAAAATTATGTGATTGGTCCATCCATCCCGTACTTACCCTCCTCCACCATTGATAGAGTAAATAATAAATGTCACAACATTCACTGGGCCTTTTCGAGTTCGGTATACATTCCTCAGGAAAGAGATCATATTATGGCCTGGAAACGGCATATATTAAAAGGAGAAAAGAGAAGAAAAAAAAGAATGTAAGGTGTCCCGAGACCAATATAAATTGGAGCTGTTGTAGTAAAAAATAAAAAGTCACATTCCTAAAATGAAAGAAAACAAAACGCGTGAGTTATAGATGATAAGATATAGTATATATACTTTGTAGCTGTTAAGCGGGCTACCATAAATTGCCTGTGTAGGCTCCCCCATTGAGAAGGAGCCTTCATTCATAAATAACTTAAGAGGCTGGTCACCTGTTGCCTAGGAAACAGGAGTTCCGGTTGCTTTTAGCCAAGTTGCTAGCTGTTGATAATGGAGCACTCCCCCCCCCCCCTCTGACCTCTACCCTCATGTGTACCTACCTCTTCAACTTGAAAACTTTTTTTTACACAAAATACGCTCCTGAATTCATGTTAGTCAATGCCTAAGTGAAATTCCCAACTTTATAATGGTGTGTTCTACACTTCTAGCTTTCGGGACAGGAATGTTTCCTTTAACAAGCCGCTTTTAAGCATGATATTGCTTTAAATTTTGTTTTTATTAATATACTGGATATTCAAAACTCAACTGACACGTCTCTTTCTTTTTTCTCGAGTTTTTTGAATATCAAAACGAAAACATTTTGTTAATCGAAACGACTTTAAGACGCATCAGATCAAAAAGGACGTGGTTACAAAATTTGATTTTACTTGAGAATACTTCATTGGAAAAACCTCTTTTCACTGGGAATTCCAAAAAACGGGAAGAGATTACAAAATCTCCTTAGTTACCAAATGTAACAATACAAAACAGTTCACCGTAACTAAGACCAATCAAGTTTCATTTCGGAATCCAATACAAAACTATGAGTTTTAAATTACTTTCAATTATCTGGATATAAAATGAGTAAAGAAGTTGAAAATATCGCCTTAAATGGTGAATTTTTAAAATGGTATTTTTCTAAAGTATGTTAAAGTTTGCTCGTTTGTAGTGTAGTGAGAGGAACAAAGAGTTCAACTGAAATCCACAAGAGCGCAGCACCTCGAGCCTCCCCGAAGCTCTAATATACATATATATTATTGTATTTTATAAAAACACATTGTTATTTTTCTTAATTTTACTTTTTGTACATAGTACTAATCAATGTCGATAAAATAATAAATAATTGATGCCAAAATAACGCACGAAACTACTTCAAGCAGATAAGACCGCTTCTCGGTCGCAGCCGTATGCACTGGGCCTATAAATAAGGGTATTAAAGAATCTCTAATTGATTCCTGGCCTCTAGCTATGCAGCGAGGGATGCTGAGCGGACGACCAATGCTCCTGCACCACCACCTGGAAGCCCACCGGGTTCTGTCGAGAAGCCCATCTTCTCCACCTTTGGCCAACTGGATGCGGTTCTGCGCCGCGCTAAAGGCAACAAGTCGTCTGGACAGGACGGGATCCCCAGCGTACTAC
>NW_027110100.1:485481-503969 GCF_000696795.3 Halyomorpha halys | reverse complement strand
AAAAAATCTCTAATTGATCATGGAAGACCACAGATGCACAGCCTCTACTTGAGATAGTTTCGGTTTATAACCGATTCTGATATCTAAATGGTTATAATATTTTGTCACTCTTGACATGATCTTTCTCCTCTAGCTTCGTAAGCTCCGGCTATCTACCCTCCGGACTTACATACCTCCTTCGCCTCTGTCGGAATAGTACCCGGCAGGACGATGTCACCTTCCTGCATAACTCTGGAGGCTAGCTACCCTCCAGGTCTGTTTCCTCCCTCGTGTTTATCGGAATAGTACTCGGTAGGCTGAGGTTACCTTCCTCCCAGACAAAACGGGTATTACTCGTTAGTCTCATCCTATCTAGTCATCTTCCTTGTCAACTACCTGTTAACTGAACACGCATTGTCCAGGCTTTCTGGACAAGCAGAATAATCAAGAGATTAACCCATTCTCGACAGTAGTAATAAACTATCTCTCATTGTTTTAGTAAGAAATAAAAATGCATTAACATGAAATATGAACTTCAATAGTCAGCTTTTACTTTTACTATGAACTAGATAGTAAAAAGAATTGTGAATATAATTAAAGTTGCCATTTTGAAACCTGCGAGGATTTCTGTCAACTCAAAATAGGATGGTGTGTGTAAGTTTCACGTTTTTAAAATTTTATTTTGATTATATTTTCAGGTATATGAATCTAAATTTTAATTTTTCCATCATTCAAATATTTTTTTCTATAAATAAATTCTTATTCTGATTCATTGTTAGTTAATTTGATTTTTGTTCTCACATTATTTTGGTTACAACTTCCAAGAGGGTCCTGACTCTATACGTCTCAATACGTCAATGAAACACAAAAGGAACTTCTAGGTGCTCCAACATGTACACTTTTATGGAGAAATAGTCTCATTACAAAGGTCAATACAGCTCATTTTTTCTGTTCTATCAAAAATGTACAGAAACGATTTTTTCCAGTATTAAATTGGAAGTGGCAGAAGAAATTTAGAAAAAAATATTTCAAGAAACAAATCTAATTTTGAAAAATGCAATTTGTTCACCAACTTTCTCTAGTATTGACTTGGCCGAAATATTTTTTTTGGATGGTTAAAACAAAGTAACAACCAGTAAACACAAACAGTAAAAATAACATCTATAAGATTAGATCTACAGCTCACAAATATTGATGGAGGAACCAATTACGGTGAATTCGTTTATAGGTATTTGTGTGTAAAAAACCGCACATCAACATAATTAGACAAATTCATTTTGGAGGTTTTTTTCACACTTTCCACCACTGTGCTAAAGTACTTTCACAGTATTCTTTCCCAAGCTCCAGACACTAAAATAACATGGAAAATTCATCCCTGCTACAAATCTTCCTCTCGCTATCTAGTAATATTTTTTCTCTTTAGAGTTTTCAAAAGGTTTCGACTCTGTTGATGAAACAATCCTCCTCTCCAAACTACACAATACATTCCTGTCAAATAGTTCTTTGAACTGGTATCACTTCTTCCTGTCTATTCGCTCCCGAACTGTAGTTATTCCTAATAAACTTCCCTCATCATCACTACTGCTTTCTTACGGTGTTCCTCAAGGTTCCTCCCTCTCACCAACCCTATTTTCTATACATATATATGACCTACCTAATGCTAGCCGCCACTCACAATATCCTTTGTATGCCATCTGACATCATCGAGGGATACCATAAGTTCGACAAAGAGATTAACAGCATATACCGTTATGCTTTGGAAAATAATTTGAAAGCCAGAATTCGGCAAAAGCCAACATTATTATCGTTGGTTCAAAATCCTTCCCTCATTCCTTCCTTTACTATCCATTATTATACCTCAACATCATACCTATCCAGTTTCAAAACACCAAACACATTAAAACTAGAAGTCACCTTTGATCAGTACTTAACCTACCGATTTGTGCATCCCTTCCCATAAAATTGCCTCCTTTGAAAAATCCCTTGTTCTACGAGCTACCTTTTTGGAACTCTTTACCCATATCATCATTAAAGCTTCCATCTTGATATCATTAAATGATCAATTAAAGATCCATAATCTTCAATATAAAGTTTGGATAGATATATGTCTTTTGTTCATAATTTATGGATACAATTATTTTAATAGTTTTATTTAATTAAAGTTAGTTAATGTAGCCGGACAGATGATGTTGACATTGTTATTTTTAGGACTCAAGAGCAAGAGTAATACCACCAGAATAAATAAGGATTTTTCATTTTATTTTATTACACAATTATAATTGTATATTACCTATTACTTGTAATATACTATTGTATTGCATGCTTTACTTTATTTTATCAAATTAGCATTGAAGCATTGAATAACTATTGTATTGTATGTATAATTAATTTTCAACCTAATTATTTAATGCAATAATCAATGTATGGATTAATTCTCGTGTTTTCTTCGTTAAAGAAGTTTATGTATTAATTTATTTCAATCTTCAGGAACTCATTTTTATTCCATTTAAAAAAAACATGGTTCTAACACTATTTATTTCTTAATCATCGCCTACGATTTTTACATAATTTATTAAGTATAAAATTTTCAAACTTTCGAATAGTTATCACTATATCTAAAAAAGAATATAATTTGTCTATTCCGGTATTTAAAAGAATTTTATAAATTAATAATTACAAATTTTTGGAATTGAGGAAAAGTATAATTCTTCATCATGATACTAAAATTCCTAAAGAACAAATTTCTTTATTTATGAAAACAAATTTCTACACACAGCACACTCAAACTGCTACTCATAACAGACCTCATA
This sequence comes from Halyomorpha halys, assembly GCF_000696795.3. Classification (NCBI taxonomy): domain Eukaryota; kingdom Metazoa; phylum Arthropoda; class Insecta; order Hemiptera; family Pentatomidae; genus Halyomorpha; species Halyomorpha halys. The sequence goes on along the minus strand of NW_027110100.1, from coordinate 501,180 downwards.
GAATTTAAATGAACCTACAAACACTTGTTTGTAGTTTTCATATTTTTTGATCATATTATAAACACCGTCAAGGTGGATGACTGTATAACTAAAAAAACTCAACAAAGGGGAGAGAAGAAAAAAGCATACCGTTCTACAGTCAGTGGGTCAGTGATTTCTCTCTTCCTAATTAAGATATATATTATGGTTTCTATATTTGCTGATATTACGAATGGAATAAGTTTTGCCATCGGTGGATTTTAATATTAGTGTAAATAGAATTTATACTGTCTATAAGTTTGCTTCTTTTCCATACGGCAAAAATCCTAACGGTTTTGTTCCCAGGAACCGAGGTGAGAAGCTCAATGCTTATCAAGATAGAAAACGTTGTTGTTTTTTTGTTCATTCTTTCGCACCCATAGATTATTTTCAGTTTCTATACAATAATACAAAAGCACTTGAAAAAAAAGTAGAATATGTTTACAAAAAAAAAAAAACGCTCGAAATAGTAAACAAGTAAGAAAGAAATAGATATTAGGTAAAACTGATTCCCACAATGACGGCGATTCCATTTATTTTTTTTGTATTTTTTTTTTACGTTCCAAAAATCATATTTATTATATTTTTTTTCTTCCGAAATTGAGAAATCAACATTTTGTGAATTTATTTTTGGAAATATAATAAAAACTGCAAAGAAAGGAAACATTTATATTAAAATTTAAATATAATTAATTAATATAAATAAATTCATATAAGTTCATTTTGCATTATTTAGAAAAAAAAATAATATGGTTTTTGAAAATTATTCAGAAAGCATATTTTTTTTTGTATGCGATTGTAATCAATTGTATGCAAAAATTGTAAGCTTTTCAGTTTTTCCGCTTCCATTTTGTTATTTATTCTAATTTATTAAAATTAATTACACAATCTCTTTCAGCATGAAATTTTATGTAATTTGATATTAGACATGGTAGCTAAAAAACGACAATGACAAACAAAAAAAAATCAAATACTGTCTTTGTTGGAACTAGTTTCACCAAAAACATATATATAATGTTCTTTTATTTTTATTTATTATATCATGTTCTTTTATTATTATTTACGCTATTGCAACTGAACATTATGATACATTTAGTAAATTTTATCTCAGTTAAAGAGTGATACAGGCGTGTAGAGGAACTACCCATTGGTAGTACTCTAATATTATGTTCTAAAATATAAGATGGTAAGAAGATAGAGATCGATTATTTCAACTGAACCAATTCACTTCGTATAGTGAACCGATCCTGCAATTGATTTTTAAAACTTATTCCTTTAGTTTTCACTAAAAAAAAATTACTTTTTATTGAGAAAACATCAAAATTCCTTAATCTTATGGGTTTTCAGCTTAAAACTTTTATTTTGAACAAAACAAAAATTAAATATGAAACGAATTAAATTTAAGAGATAAAATTAAAACCCTAGAGATATTCAATGACCGCTTTCAATTCCCGTTGAGTTTCATCATTAATTGTCAGAAATAAAAATAAAAATTCCTAAATGATTTAAGTGAAGATTCATCAAAAAATATTCTGGTTTTATTATGTTCACTCCTTACCTTATTAATTAGCTATTTTCGTTTTGTGTATGTAATAAAGTAAAGGAACTCAATAATTTTTGTTTTCATTAATTACCAAAATAAAGATTTAATAAAGCAGTACCAATTTGTAATTCTAAATAAAAACAATATCCCCACGGTCACTTTCTTGACTTCTGATTCCAAGGGAGTGGAACGATTCTGAGTGAATAGTCGTGCTTGAGAATGATTGTTTCAACTCTAAAAAAATAGTTTTTTTGTAGTGAATGGGAAGTTTAGAGCATTCGTCGATTAAGTATTGCTGTAATCGAAAACTACGACCAGTTTCTTGTCGTTTCAGTCTTGTATGGGGATTCCATGTAAGTCTCTTATAAATATGAAGTCCTCAGTAACGAATCTGTTCAACAGGCGTTATTGGGATAATTAAAAAAAATAATGAAGGGCAGGAGGGTAGAGGTTTACGACGGAGAGTAAAGGTGATCTGGTGGGATTTGTTAGGATTTATAAATATCAATATAAATAATACAGAATGGTGCCAAAACTGGAGAATCAATTTTCTCCAGTTTTGGCACCATTCTTCAATGGATGTAAAGTTTATGATGCAGTAGTAGGGTCGTTGTTTAGATAAAGTACACATGTGTCATCAGCGTATATTGTTAGGACTGTGTTAGGGCGGGTTGGGATATCAGCTGTATAAACCGTATAGAGAATAAGACCTAAGATACTACCTTGAGGAAAACCGGCGGACTGAGAAAGCAGAGATGAGTAGGTTATTATTTACTTTACAGGTTCTATCTTTTCTTATCAGGGAGGTAGGAACGGATTAAAAGAAAATATGTAGGAGGAAGGAATTGACGAAGTTTATAGAGCAGTCCTGGATGCCTGAATTAGGAGTGAATTATCTTATCCACTGGAGCTCGGATATGATAATAGAGATAAATATAAATAACAATTTAACAAATTACTCGCTAAATAGTTAATTCAAGACTTTTAAAAATAGCTCGTTGACTTAATAAGTGTTAATATTCATTTAAATTAAGTTTTTATTTAATTTATTAATATTTCCGACAAACTTCACTATTTGACCGCCATATTTCACTCTATAAACCTCAAAACTGGCCGTTTAAAGTTTATTATTTATGGTGATAAAAGAGCCCAAGATGCGAATAAACAAATTAAATTAGTTCAATATAAATGAGACAAGTGGGCTAATTATTTAGATTAGTGCCAAGTAGTGACACTGACTGTAGGGATGTTCGTTTGGGGTTTCAATGTTTAACATGGCCACCATCAGGTCTCTTCGATTATTCATAGATCCTCGACCCAAGCCGCTCACTATTTATCAGGTGCCACTAGTTGTTTGGTCCCATTTACTCCATGTCAGCTCCGTGGTAATGTTTCCACTACAGTTTCATTCTGGTTAATTCCACAGTAACGTGTTATCGAATCAACTAGCCCATATAATTAGTTAAAGTATAACTGTATTCTTTCATCATAATTCCTTAGATAGAAAATTGGTCCTCAACTTATTTATTTATTTATTTTTTTTGCAGGACTTATTGCTTTTAGTTATTGTAATATAATGAATTAAAGCGATTAATTTCAGAGTTATATTGACCCGGAGGTGGCATGTGGGAATATTGCGAAAAAAACCATTACTTCAGGATAATTATTTTACTCTATTTTTATCCTTTTGAATTTTGGATTCAAGATTTATTCATAAAGAATGTTAATACTCAATAATTCCTCTCCCTCTCTACCCTCTCCAGTTTTGAAATAATTCTGAATTGCTAATTATAACAGTCATTAGAGAGGTATCTGTTCACACTTCCTACAGGTATTTTTCATTTACTCTATTTCTTATTATTCCACTTATTACAAATATTTTAATGATACTAATTGATTATTTTCTAATAAGTTTATATTACCCTTTATCTTTACTATTCTTTTGATATGGCATGACCCTATTTTTATGTAATCTGTATTCATAATTTACCTATGACGCTTAATTTAATTCAGTTAATCATCCACATTTAATTATATTATTAGATCGTTTCAATAATATATATTATGTTGTATCTGTTTACTTTATTATGTTAGTTAATAATTCTTTTATTATTTATTTAACCTCATTATTATTATTTATTTTTTTGAAATGTTTCTATAACTAAAATAGTGGTCTAAAAATCGACGTTCCTCCCTATTCTTTCCAAATCTTCCGAATCGTGGACGCTCACCTTAAAACACTGGAAATGCGTTATCTTCGTAAGGTGGAAGGAAGGAAACGACGAGATAGAATACGGAACATCACCGTACGGAGTAGCCTCCGAGTTAAACCGGCAGATAGCATCCTAGAAGAGCAGCTAAGGTTCGGACAGCTCCTGGACCAGAATAGAACTGCCAGAAAGACGTATGAGACTCGTATGAAGGGAAGAAGACCAAGAGGAAGATTGCGAATTTCCAAAGAGGATAGTGGAGAGGAGTTGGATATGGACTGAAGTAGAAGGGAGTTGGTCCAAGAACGAGACATCTGGTCCAGACTCTACAAATCGTAACCCCACTCTGCGTAAGCGGTAAAGGAGATAAAATGATTATGATGATGATGTTTCTGTACCTTCACCTTTAAATCTTGTTTTACCCTTACATTGACTCTACCTTGTATCTTTATATTGTAGCCATGACGAAGACTTAAAAATTAGCTCGAAGCGTCGACAGAAAAATAAATAAATAGATGTACGAGAAGATGGTAGGGGATGCGGTCAAAATGAAACACAAATAAGTTGATGTAACTTATTTAATTGTTTCGGCTAGAGTTTCTAACCTTCATCAGGGCTGTTACCTTGAAATCCAATGCCAAATAAATAGATTATTACTATTTTTTACTTCTTTCTTGACCCCAACTCTGAAAATATCCTTATCAGCTCACCGTCAATCACCTTTTTATATATAAAAATTCAATAAATATTTAATCCTGAAATTGTAAAATATAGCAAGTCATCATGTTTTATCATTATAAATTCTGTCATAAAACATTTGCAATATTATCTTTCCTTAGCAACTTATTTGCCAGGAGGAAGTGATAACCTAATCCGCTTTGGTTTGAAAGGCCCTTGTCGGTTTAGGTAATTTAATTTAAAATAAGCCAGAGATGCTTCCCCTGTTTATAAAGGATGTAGATCCTTTATCCTCCTGTAATCCTCGGTGAAGCGATGTAAAATACCTGACCCTTCTCTATTATTCTTCAGTCCAACGCTTCTAATATTAAATTGGTGGCTCTTTATTCAACGGCGAATGCCCAGCTTTAGAGTTAATTAAATGGTGAATAATGTGAAAAATTACTCGTTATTCCCCATTCAACATAAATAAAGTGTTAATATACACTTGTTACTAATCCCTTATCTAATGTATTTTTCCAAATAATACTTTACTTTCATATTTCATTAAGGTAAAGTATTACTATCACAAAATTTGATACTACAAAAGTAGCTCTCATATTATCCGCAAGTTTTGCTGTTTTTGGTTTAGTTATATTTTAATGTGTCTTACCATCGTCTTGGCAATACCCAAAAGACCTGAGTAATGGCAAAACTAATTATAAACACAAAAAAATCAATTGATTTGTATCGAAATTAGAAATCAGCACCTACCTCAAAATCTTCAAACACAATTCTATCAGAAATTTTCAACTCCAACGTAACAACAATCATTATAAAGCTGAAATTTTTCTCTTCCGACCCAGATGAACATATTTTAACTTCAATACTTTTGTATGGAAGAAAAATTAGTTTAAAATCAAGAAAAAATTCTCGGACATTGTATTTTAGATGTTCGATTCTAATTTGTTTACAAATGTAGAGCTTGTACCATTGTGAACAATTCAGACGATCCTAAACTATGTCTAAATTTCGTGCAGACTGGTGTCATCGTCATAGATCGTCATTTTTTCTGTTTTCCGAAACAAAATCGAAGTAAGTAAAAATTTTTAGTAAACTTTTTTTATCAATTTCCATCAAAATTCATTTTTAAGTTTTTTTATTGGGTGAGAAATAAATAACCATTTTTTTTTTTCATAAAAAAATATTTTATTCCAATTTGCTATTTCAGTCGGGTTAAATTATTTTAATACTGCACTATTATTTTGGCAAATGGGGGTAATAATTTAGCATTGAATTCGTTCTTAGATGTATAATAACAAAAAAATATTGTCAATTAACTGAATTGAGTTCAAATTTACACAAAAATCGCTTTAAAAATGACCTAGAAAACTGTCAAATACGAATTTTTAAAAAAAAAAACATGGAACTTGTTGCATTCAAATATATATTCAATGGGTTCCAAAAAGGATTTTAAAAACTCATCCGTCAAAACATATGGTACTGGGTACTCAGCACTCACGACAGACAAAGTTCCACTTTTTCGGACCCCAAAACTCAGCCCAAAAAATGGGTCTGCCAACAAAACAAAGCAGGCGTAATCCAATCATTATAATTATAGAATTCATATTTTTAGTTTCTAGCCACAAATTATTAATTTATGCCAACGGGTATCGTCTAGTCGAAAAAATTTCCAATTCAAAATTGAATTTTCTACCGGAATCCTGAATTATAAAAATACCTCTTTCCTTAGGAAATTCCAGAAGGTGTGCTGAACAAGAACAGGAAGAGGTCACAAAGTCACTTGCACAAGAAACTTACCACGTTTTATTCGAAATATTTCAAAACTCAGAAAACAAAAAAGATTGTCAGTCGATTCTTGAGCATCCTGTATAATACTGTATCTTATTAATAAGCTGGTAGTTAAATATGATATCAATGGCATAATTAGTGACTACAGAAGAGCGTTGGTGTATCATTCAGCTCACGCTAGAGAACCGGGGAAGCAGACTAAACAGCCGCAGAGATTCCTCATCGCTATTCCACAACGGCGGAGACGGACGGGGACCGAGCACGAAGATCGTGCTACCTAAATATTCAGTCACTTCCGTTCATCATTAATTCAGTGAGATTGTGAGTCGTCATGGATCAGTTGAATAAAGCACCTATTGTTTCTTCTCTAGCCCTGATTTAAGCCCCACTTCGAAAAGCAGATCCAGATACTGGGTCATGAGCTATATATTTTTTTCCCTTCGGGATAGTTCTTCACGCAACCTTCCCGCAATCTAATCTTCATATCTTTATGGTGTTAAATGGGCGACTTCTAGTAGAACGCTGTCCTTATCTTCCATCAGGTGGGTCGGTCGACCGTTGGTTTGTTGAACTGACCTCAAGGGGTAATAAAAATATAAATCTTGGTAATTTTCAGTCATTTTATATTCTTTTTGAAATTACTATCCTGTCTCGTAAACATGTTTATGTTTATCCAAAATTTATCTTTGATTAGTATTTTTACGAGTACAATGTGCCATGAATGTAAATTTATTTATAACCGTTGGGAGTTGCCTTGCTTCCATATATTGTGTCCTTGACGATGGAAACTAGTCGTACAGACATCCGTTTGATTCCATGCTATTTCAACAAGTTAGATCTCAAGATTAAGAAGGCCATTTATACTTTTGATTTTTTCTATAAATGAGATTAGAAGTAATTATTCTAAAATTTTGATTTGTATGCTTTGCCCATGGGCTGTTAAAACGGTTGTCATGACTTTTGTTCTTCAGTCACAATAGAATTCTTCCTAGTCTGAACCTTACCATTCAAACCTCTAAGGTAAATACGAATTATTACAAAGGGGACAAAATCGACTTCCTGTAGAAAAAAATCCTAAATAACTAATCTATAGAGATAGTCCATAATTTATATATACACTAAATGTTTGGGTTAAATTGGGACTATTTTATTCCAACATGAATGTAGAATCAGTAGACTTTGGAAAAACTGCATTTATATTTTTAAAAAGATCTAGTTCTAACTTATATTATTTTTTATAAGTATCTTGAAACAGTTTAAAAAAGATTTTTTTTTTTTGTAACTTTTATCATTAGTTAAAATGTCCTAATAGGAACTTCTATTATCAGAATTTTTATAAAAGAATTCTGTTAATGTAATTTATTTAGGAATTTTTAATCAAAGGGGAATTTTGATAAAAGCTCTTTTTAAATTGAAACTGAATATTTTTTAGAAAGTTCCAATTTTTTGAACTCCTTTGAACTGAAGCTTTGAAAACTACGAATCTCCTCGTAATTACTCAGTGCGGTACATTTATTAAGTATTATATTTTAAAACTTGAAACTGAACTAATAAATTTGGAAAAACATTCATTTTAATCATTATTTCAAACTGTTATAATTAAACAGAAATTAGCTACTGATTTTCACCAGCTACTTATATACAGCTATTATAATAGTTATTTTATTGTCACTAAATATCTTTATTTATTATTTATAGTTAACTATTAAACCTAATTTATTTACCGACAGCCAATAACATGGATAGGTGTTCCCTGTGTCTTCTATTCGCACTAGAAATCACATCCCATTTCGTCTCAATGTCCTCAGTTATAGCAAAAAATCAGGAAAAGCTGTTTTGGAAAGTGAAGGATAAAAAGCATGACCGAATGAAGCTATTGAAATCCATAATGATTAATGTGATGAAACATTGTTTATCTATGCTATATATTTATAAGACTCAATGCATGCAGATTGTTTTTATGATGTAAGAATAACATTCCTAAGGGGACGTATTGTATATAAATTGAAACAAATTAGTTTATTTTCTCTCTATTTGCGGGTTTTATTTAGGGAAGGAAAAAAAATTATAATTTATGCGGCATTTAATGAAATAGTGGCGCCACTTGTCCGAAAAAAATATAACCACACAAAAATGACTTGACAAAATCACTGGACTACTGCTTCAAGTCTTTACTATTCACGAATTTTTAGTCATTAAATTACTTAAGAAATCTGGATTGACACTTTCTTAATTAGAATGGCAAAAGTTAACTTTTATTGATCGGATAAAACAAAAAAAAATTAAAAGATATCCCACTATTCAGTCTTAACCATTGTATCTATTTGATAATTTTTCCCCTTCCGCAAAAGGTTAAAAAAGCTTACAGGATTTATATTCTTAACCTTTTTTGGTATGACAGAAGAGTTTATTTATTAATTGTTTTCATATTAATATTTAAAATTTCATGAATTCGAATAATAAATTATACTTCAATAAACATTTTTTAAGGTTAAAAAATTTCCAATTTGAATGTAATTTATTTTAAATTAACATATTGTCGCACAACATTTCGGGTCTATTGGCCCATATTCATGTACTCTAATAACCTAAAAAGAATCCACTATAATAAGAATCCTCATCCATGTGTATTACAATTCATACATTTATATTCACCTCATAATCAGTCAAAAATTTGAATTTCACAAAGGAAATCATGTCATATCTACATTGTTCATCCATGTAAACAATAATAACCTACTGATGTGAAATTCAAATGTTTGACTGATTATGAGGTGAATATCAATTGTAAAGAACATGAATATGGGACAATAGTCCCGAAACGTTGTGGAACAATATGTTAATATGTTGAATTGACTTACCTGACTTCCTAAAAAAAAAATACAGAATAAATTATACTATTTCTATAAAATTTAAATTCAATTTAATAATTTTTATCATAAATGTTGATGTTATGGTATTCCGGATTGCTTTTAAAGGCTGACAAATTAGTGATGAGTAGCAAATAGTTGATCCTTTTCCCCGGCCTAGAAAAATGAAAGTGGTCCTGACCCGTTTTATCAGAAAGAGGATACTGGAAGGTGTGGCCGCCCTCCTCAGCAGTTTATCTTCCTTCCATCTACTCCAGCTGAGTTATTGTTTTCCTGTCTAATGGCACTAAAATCCGATAGGAAAAAAATTTGTCATGTCCGGAAAGGTTCATTTTGTCTAGGCTATGTGAATCGCATAGCTGTTCCCAAAATTGTGATTTTATTTTTATAAGTCCGATAATGTAAAGATAAAAATATTTTTTTTAAATAAATAATTTAAATTCTATCCATTATAGTCTCAAAACTTTTTATTTCTCTTATAAGTCCGACGTTTCGGCCAATCCGGCCATCTTCAGGGACAATCTACTACAAAATAGCTTTTATTACATTTATTATCCTACAAACATTTCAAAATAGTTAACATTATTATTTATAATTTACCTTACCTTAATACAACTTTGAAATTATATAATTTAAAAAACTCTAAACTCCATGCAGGCTATTCTGCCCAGGCCAAAAACATCAATTTCTATGAAACATTAAAAACATTAGGTAAAAGATATTTTTTTGTTAATAAGTATATCCCACATATGTTTAATTACCTAATTAGTCAATATTCACTTAAAAAAAAAATAAAATCATTTATCAGAGACACTATTCCTTAAACTTTTATCACACCAATGGTTGTAACCTTCCTCCACTCAGTTCAAGCATTTAAAATTATTTATTATAACTACATTTTTGTAAATTTTCCTCTTTATTTCATTAGTAAAATTCCTATCAAGGCTAATTATAACTATTCACATTCAATTTATCCTATACTATTCATAAATTAATCTTACTTAATATCTCTGCATAGTATTGGTTTAAATTTCTTGTATCTGTTTTGAAATTCACTGTATAATCAATATTTTCAGATATGTAAATGGATTCAAGGATTTTCCTTTTAAATGTATTATTCTCTTTATGTAAAATGATGTATATGACGGTTACGAATGTATGTAATTGAATGAAGGAGAAAGATTAGTAAGTGAAGGATTTGATTAAAGATGTTACACGATGCAACGAGCACCTTCCAATGTTGGATGTGACCGTGGTTCGAACTACGAGCTTCCAATAACTAGTGACCATAATTCGACCCCATATTTCTTCGAATTTCAGGACTCAACATTTAACCCAATGTTTGCCAACGTTGAATCAGAAATATCCACCACCCATAAACAAAAATTTAAATTATAACACTATAATTTTAGTCTTAAGTAGAGACAGTTATGTCCCTGACGAATGTGGGAGGGCTAGAATAATAGATAATCTAGTCAATAATTAATATCACTGCTGCTTTTATAAATATTCTTGACTTGTTAATGCTTATTGTCATTCAATTGATTAAATTTATATATAGGAAGATGGCCAGGGTTGCGGTCAATAGTGAAACAAAAATAGTTTACAACTATTTATTTTCCAACGTTTTGTTTCACAATTGACCGCAACCCTGACCATCTTCCTATATATCAATTTTTACGGTCAACTATATATACATATATACAATTGATTAAATTATTTTAGTATTTTATTGACAACCTAAAATTGAGTCCAATCAAAGGCTCACTTGATTGGACTCAATTTCAGATTAGTTAGGCATTGAAGCTGGGCAGTGATCACTATATGTGTAAGATTAATCAGACAATTGGACTTTAGTAACTATTTAACCATAGTGAATAAGTTAATTGTATTAATTTAAATAATGTCCGAGCGAAAATTGTTTATTTTTCTTTTATTTAAGTATTTGCTGTTGTTTTTGTAGCTATTATAATTTTTTCTTATTTAGAAGTACTCTTATAATCTATTTTTTTTATTTGATTATATTTGTATAATTATATATGACATTATTATAAATCTACATTACCATATTTAATTGGGCATTTCGCTAGTTGGTGAGCCATTTGATCTTGGATCATGGAGAAACCTAATGGTTTAACCACGAAGCCTCAAACCTTAGCCATTTTTGCCAAAACAGGTTATAATACGATGATGAAAATTAGTCATTTTCGAATTAAATTGAATTTTGGGAATGATCTTTCATGATAGATTTATTCCTTCACAATAACATGATATTACATCAGGCCAAAGCTATCGGGAGCGTTTATGTCATTGATTCAAATCATTATTCACGGTATCACATTTAAGGATATTATTTAGATAGTGATATATATATATATATATATATATATATATATGTATAATTTAGGTTGTTTACTACTAAAATTACTGTAGTAGAAAATACAGACAGTAATATCTATTTTAAGAAAAATACATATAAATTAATGCGTATTATTTACACAAAGTTTTCATGACAAAAGGGTTGCAAATTTATTTTATTCATCTCATGTAGTCTTTAGTTCAATTTCAGCGCTGATAAGAGCTACATCGGGTCTAAACATCGGCATATCTGATTAATATTATAAAAAAATGACTGCATCATGATACTCTTTCCCGATATAAATACATTCGTCAAAATAAATAATTTTTGTACTAATTTAATAAAAAAAATTAAAAAAAATAAACCACCAGCCGGAATGGTCCCTCTCCATTCTCCATTCAGTATGTTACCAATGTGAAACCGCCTTCAGCGGACCCTGTATTACAACTTATACTGCATACGGCAAACAAAGTCAATATGTAATTTGTACATATACCATGTATTAGCATATATTTGTAATTGTAATTATATATAAATAAAGAGGATTTGAAAATTAAAAAAAAAAAAAAATAATAAGACTGATGTGAGTATTGTTAAACATTTAGATAACGGATGGAGCCCACGATGTAACGGTTGAGATAATTTCAAAAGGTGGGATCGTGATCGCCAACTGGTCTTACACAAGAACTGCCTATCGGAGAGATACTTTATCACGACTCGAAATCACGGCACCTAGGATAATTTACCGCGGCCGGTATAATTCCATCATTAAGCCGATAAATATCGATGTCGCCGATCGATGGAGGGGTGTAGCTGACTATTAGTGGAAATATTTTGAGGATCATCAGGCCTTTGTCTATATCTCTCTCATGTGTGACCTGTCATAAATCAAACTTATCGGCTACAGTTCACCCTCCTATCATTGGCATTTCAATTATACAGTAACTTAGGCAATCAATTATATTCCACTTTTCGGTTATCTCATATAAATTTTTAATGCACAACATATTCGGAATTCCATATTAAAATCGATTAGATGCAATCGTGATTGCGAAATAGAAGAAACTATTGATTAATAATAATAATAGTATTTTTTTTTTTTTGGCCAAGACTCCCATTGGAGTCCTATACTGCCTAACCATAGTTGGGGTCAAAGTTTTTCATTTTGTGGGATCGCCACTCAATGAAAAAAGTCAACCCTGGGAGGTTCAAAAGTCAACCTTGGGCGGTTCGATTCCGGCCCCCAGGCATTCAGGCACCGCCAATAGACATCAAATTGATAAGACTGTGTCTTAACCACTAAGCTACAGACGGCCCAATAATAATAATTTAATTATTTGTTTATGGCGCAACCCCAGTACTGAGTTAGTCTCTGAAATACATGAAATAAATAATCAATTGTAGTAATTTTACAAAAAATATGAGTTAAAGATCGTTTATATAAAGTAATAACAAACAGTATACCCAAGCTGGGCTATCCACATTCGTTACAATAAAGCAGTAAAACAAAAACGTCACTTCATATTTAATGATATAAAAAAAAAAACTATACCTCCTATTGGGACGATAGGTGTCCAGCTCTAAGCCAACGGTTTTGCGTATTTTTAATATAAAAAACAGTTTAAGGTTAGAAGAAACTATGTGTTCTAATAGATACTGCTAAATTTTGCACGCGTCTCGTCAGAGAAATCTGAAGTTCCTTAACCAATGAATACTACCAAGTTTTTACAACTCTTCATCAACACTATGTTGTTTAAATCATTATTTCCTTATGGTAGATCGATGTCATCAAAGTTAGAAAATAGAGAAAGAAACTGTATTCATAAAGAAATCTATCTAAGTTATGGATATGAGCATAATTTAATATTTTCAAATACTCCAGGACAGAATCAAGCTTGGAAATTATTTTTTGCAATTAATGAAGGTGAATGAAAAAATATAATAATTATTTGTATTTTTTAATGGTGAGTTTATAATGAATATGTATAAATAGAGAGAATATGGTAGGGGGATGAGGAGTAGTGAGTTCAAATAATTAAAAACTTATTTATTGGTACCAATGTTTCGGCCAGAATTTCAAATCTTCATTAGGGCTAAGGACAAAAAACAACATAACAATCACAATGAATAAAAAAAATTACACAATGATTAGAAAATAACTAACATATATACGTGTAGTAACGTATATATATAGTTATATTTTTTTTTGTTCTTTGTCCTGATGAATGTTTGGAATTCTGCTAGAAACTTGAGCACAAATAAATAAGTTTTTATTCACTTTTTTTTACATCACTAACCGCACTCCCAACCATCTACTCATTTGTATATGTATTTTATTTTTACAATATCTACTATGTTTTACTACTTTACTTAACACACATCTAATAGTAATGTGAAAGCAAATACGATTTAGTTATCACGACACATGTATGTTAGGAGTAATCGTCCGAGGGGTAGACCGAAACGTAGATGAGAAGATTGCGTTATGACTGATTTAGTAGGTTTGGGTTTAGAGGGGCGTTACATGACACATGTATGTAGACAGCGATTGGTGGTATCGGCATCGAACCTTCGGGTTCGTTAGGCCTTCATTATTATTATTATTATTATTATACTTTTCTATTATTTATTTTTGTTACAAATATCTATTGTGACAAATATCATACAGTTATGAGTAGGCCACACAAATGAATTTTTTCTCATCAAGTTTACAATCATAAACTTAAAATAAAGGCGAATCTCAGTGATTTATTAGGTTTTTGAAAAGTGTGTCCAGTTAAGAGCTATACATTTTTGTAACTGTAAAACATTGAATATATATTTTTTTAATAAAATTACCTACATACCAGATTACAACCACATATTACTAAAAATAATAATTAATTTTCCACATCTGCACTGTATTTATTTTTATATATCCATATACTTTTAATTCTTGTTATCTATTGTATTAAATAATTAGTTGCCTTCTCTAACCACGTGTTCTAATTGTATCAGTTTAGTTATTGTATTTTATATTTTTTTTTTTGTTATCTTTTCTTTTAATATAGTACTATAACACATTCCAGTTACTATTACACATTACATTACGTGTACGCGGTTTCGCATGGAGTATGTACACTTTTTAAATAAACTCCTCCTGCATAGGGTTACTATGTAAGAGAAAATATAAATAAAATAACACTAAAAAGTATATAATAACAAGGAAATAAATAAAATGAAATATGATAGAAATGTATAGCACAACGTTAACACATATTAAAGTTTTATATTATTATTTCTTCTATTTTGTTACAAACATAATAATCCTCTAAACTCAACACATGGATAAATTATGTGAAATCTAGAGGTCGTCTTCTTAATTCCGTCTTTGACCTAAATATTAAAATATGCAATATAAGTCGGTATTTAAAATATAAACTTATGTTTGCCAAAAATTAATATACACCACATATTTTTTTTTGTTTTATACATATACACGATCTTAAATCAATGTGTATATGATTACATTTATACTTATGCTACTAATTTATTTGCATAGCTACTCAGTTCCATGCCACCGCAAGACTAAGTAGGAAGGAACGCCGTTCTAGTACAAGAGCCCAAGAGGAGAAAAAAGGCAGTTATCTAAAGAAAACCTAAGAGAACGTCATTTAAAGAAGAGTAAATTTGCAAAAAATGAGCCCTAATAGAATTATTTACATTAAATAGTTTTCGAGATGTAGCTTTTTAAAAAGCAACATTTCATAAAAATGTTGTATGGGACGTACTGAAACATCAATAGTTAGTGAATTTATTTTGATAAATTTATATCTCAAAAACCATTCGACGTACAGATGTCTATTAGCACTCAAATTAAAGCTAGTTTAATGAGCTATTAAGTAGTTTATGATGTTTATCTTCGTAGGAGTAATAGTTTACATGAGATTTGCTAACATAAATTGATTTATAGTTGTTCGGATAAATTTTCATTTGACAAATATATACTCATATGTGGATATCAAAAAAACTACTACCTCTACGAAGATAAGTGTCATAAACTACTTTATAGTAAGTTAAATTTTCTCTATTTTGAGTGTTAGCAGACATATGTACATCTTATGGATCTAGAGATATATTTTTTCAAAAACCCAACATTTTATACGAACAACTAGAAATTAACATTTTGTGAGTTTATTTTGTCAAATATCATAAAAACTACTGTTCCTACGAGCAAGATAAACATATTTG
>NW_027110100.1:484785-485286 GCF_000696795.3 Halyomorpha halys | reverse complement strand
TCACATAGTTCCTGAGATATAGATTTCTCAAAATAAATTAACTAACTACTAATCTTTCAGTTGATTTTAAAGAAGTTTTGCTTTTTAAAAAGCTGTATCTCGAGAACTAGTGGAGGTAAATAGCTCTTTTAGGGCTAATATTTCAGCAAATTTACTCTTCTTTAATCTAATGTTCTCTTAGATTTTCTAGTGTTGTTGGTAGTTTTTAAGATATAGAGCTCCGAATGAAAAATTAATGTTTTTTTAAGGTTTGAAACAGCCACCATTTTTTATTCCCCCTACCTATACTTGGCAGACTCATCAATTTTGACTAGTAATTATACCTAATTTTTATTAAAGCATTCAAAAATTGGGGTGAGATAACTGCCTTTTTTTCTTCCAGCTCTTGTACTATTCGAGAATACTGGAAAAACCCCATAAGAATCCTGGAAATCAAACATGGTTACTGTAATGCAATACAGCACCGCTATCTTTTTTTTTTTTTTTTTTTTTAAATTGATA
>NW_027110100.1:465710-480480 GCF_000696795.3 Halyomorpha halys | reverse complement strand
AAAAATAGTCTATTGTGGGACACGAAGTAGCATATGTTCATTTGCTAACTAGCGCATGCGCAATCCTCCGCTATCTTTTAACACTTGATAATTAGTGAAACTCCAGTTAGTGTAATTAACATATCAAATAAAGATAATGAGAATTGTAATATCAAAATAGTATAATATACATCAGTATACCGTAAACGAACAAGGGAGTGAATGAAGCAAGCTTCGTTGAGGAACATTAGTCATTGGTATGATAACAAGCCTTTAACAACTGTTCATTGCTATTGTGGTGGCTCCACTTAGACTCAGTCCACTTAATCTTTACACATTCTTACTTAGCCATTCTAGTTCAGTAAAAACAGCTTAAAATTTAACTGGACCTAAAATCAAGTTTAAAGTAATATTTGTCAACGGATTCTTATGTAAACATGTTTGAAAAATACGATAGTTAAAAGTACAAGATTTCCAGAGAGTCATAATACTAATATGGCAAAGTATTCATAATGGCCGACGTATATTTTTAAGTATATTGCGAATAATTCGTAAACTATTATAAGTAGCTGAAATATCATTATAAACTACTTGCACTTAAAAAGTTTTAATTTGAGCCCTATTGGAGGAAATCGTTATCTTCAATACTTCCTGAGATAAAAAAAAAAAATCGTTTTGTGAATTTATTTTGCCAAATATCATCAAAACTATTATTCTTGGAAAAATCATCATTATATACTAATTCATAATGTATTTAACCATCTTCAAAGTGGACCTCAATAGAACTAATATAACAGCTAAAATCGCTTGACTACTACAATGGTTCATTGTACTTTGGCACCAGAACAAAATATAATAGATAAGCTCACAACAACCGAAGAACTAGAAGTAACTATAACAAAATGTTTAGCGAAATCAAGTAGGTAAATTTAATTTTTGGGATAATATCATGATGTTTATATTGATACTACATTTCACTTCAAATTACTGAATCATAAACATCCAACCTATTTATATGATTGTTACTTAACAATAATATGAATGAAACAAACTACTGATTCTTTTAATCAAGTATAACCACTAGGACATAAATTTAAGAACAATAGAATAATGAAGTAGAGGTTAGATTATCTGTAGTGTTTTTACAGCTAAACTGACGGCGATTTTGAAACAGCGAAAAGCTGTTTAGCTAGTCTAGTCATCAATAATAGTTTGCTCTTGCTCTCTGAGAACCCTTAAATCCTTTCTAAATTCGAACATGGGCCGCATTTGATCATTATAAACATAATAACATTAGTGAATTACTGGGCCTCGTCCCTCAATGTTCAATAAAGTCCATAAAAAGTTATGTGTTGCTGATCTCAAGGAGAGCAGAAGACGTACGACGAAGGTTTTCTCCGTCCCTATATTCCTAACGGAGAAGAGCTTGAGATTTTCGATTACTTCTCATATTTATTATCATAAGTATACTCATAGCAACTTTGCCTTAAACAAGGAAGTAGCCAACAGAATTTCAAAAGCCAATAGATAAGATATATTTTCAATATTATATTTGACAAGGTAGATAACCAGGTATATGTATTCTCCACATGTTTAAAGCTGTTCACTTACAGATTTTCGGTTCTTTGAGCTCAATGAAGTTAGACAGACAAATGAGCCATACGACTTGCACAAAAATGAAATATTCCCACCGAGAGATAGGCATATTCATATCAAGATATGAAGTAACTGGATAAAGAATGAGATAGCAAGAGAGAGGCAAGACGGTTGGCTTCCCTTTTTTTACACCCTCCTCCAGAGTAACTCAGATGGGTTTGTTATTGACATTATCTGAGCTTCTTCAGTAATAAGTTATCATATTATCAGTTCCTCTGGTGTGCTTTGGCCTTAAGAGATCAGCAACTGTTCAACAGTTCGCTTTGAACAGCTCTAACAAAGCCCTGCAAGCGAAACGTCGGACATTAAAATAGTTTTAAACTATTTGTTCTTCTTTTTTTGACCGCAACCCTGACCATCTTCTTATAAATAAATTTAATAGAGCATATTTTTATTAATTATATCGGAGTAATGTTATTAGCGTATTAAAATACTTTTAAATAGATACTATTAGTTTTATTTACATAGCAGTGAAATTAATTTGCCTTAATTAAATGTTATGTCAAATTTAAATATCGTTATTTAAACAAATTCCATTTTACAAATTTAAACGTGTAATACCAATCTGTATGTAAACACATCTTTGAATCACATAAAATACAAAACATTTATGACACTGACGAATGATCTAAAAAATAACTAAATTATTAAAGTTTTAAAAAAATAAATAGACTTCTTTCAATCTAAAATTTATTAATATAAAATATAATTTAATTTCTTTTTTATTATTTTTATTTTTGAGTAATTTATCAGAAGTAATATGAATCAATTATTAAAACTAATTCAAAAGTTTTATAATATTTTATTCTTAAACATTTTTATCTGTTATTTATCTTTTAATATATTATCATTAATTTAAAAATCTTGATATAACTATTACACAACATATTATGTAATGTTAACATTGGTAGGGATATATACACACATATGAGAATAAATACATTATAGTATGACCAGGCATATTCCTTTGCGTATAAATTTGTACAAGTCTTACTCACCATTAATAAATTCTCAGTGCGTACTATATATTTTTTTCAATATTATCAAAATTTCAGATGTCAAACCATAGACAACTAGGAACGAACGACAATCAAACTAGGAACGAACCTAGTTTAGTTTAATGACATTATTTTAAACTGTTACTATTTATACAGATATAATGAATGACTATTCATTTCTGAGGGAAGTAGATAATGGTAGGAAATAAGAAGATATATGTTTCCCCATAAACAAACAATTAACATGTTTTATCGAGATATCAACCCAGGGGGTACATCCCTCTACCAATGTAAAAACAAAAAAGAAATAATAAAAAAGTATCGATTTCTTATTAGATATTTCTTATTTAAATATTATATCATGAGATTATATCTCATTGTTCTAATTCGTCCTATGAATGGCTGATGAAGGCTTAATATATTTTTTTTGTGTTAATATCTTGAAATATTTTTTAATAAACTTTATTTATTTAATAATCACAGTCAACTTTGTTTCAGTAATTCGCATATGAAAAATTTTCATTATATATATTAATATCAATAATGAACATAAATATCACTAATGATTGCTCTGTATATTTATTCGTTTACCAGTGTATGTGTCACAATTACCGTTCAATATCAAGATCAATCTTTCCGATCAAATACAATATTAATGACATCACATAATAAACATTACTTATTTGGAACATTGAAATGCTTCAATAAGCATACTGCGATGGACAGGGCCCACAAACATGTTGTCTTAACAACATACTCAACTGCAAATTACTTTAGAATAAAAGATAATTTCATCAACATCAAATGGCACATTGGGACACGGCCTGATTCACAAAAAATCCCCATTACGAAACAAAGAGAGCAGTAATATAACTGAAATTCACTATCTCATTCGTCTTCCAATAAAACAGCTTTGTGAAAAACAAAAAATGTCTTTTCAAGAATATATTAAAGACCGCTCAACAAAGAAACTATGACTCTTTCTTACTTAGAGTATCATACTTATTTTTTACTCTTACTTTTGCCTTTATTCTCTTACCCTTTACTTCTTAATTCGTAATTTTCTATTCTAATTTTTACATTGATAGTTTTAAGAACCAAGCAATTTTTTAAGAGCTGTAATTACTTATATATTAATAAATACAAATATAATAAAAAGAAGTGTGGGAAGCAATTCTTAGTTTTATTTTTATGAATTCAACTACTTATCTTTTCCAATAGTGAAAGGAATGATATATTGATAATCACTCCAGGAAACTAGGTAATAATGCTTATGTTCTTTTTTAATATCCAATTACACTTTATTGAATAGAGTGGTATCGGCATCGAACCTTCGGATTCGATAAACCTTTACTGTTATCATTAAAAATGGTTTTACCATCAAGTTTTCTTAGCTGGTTTCTTCTTTACCATCAGCCATGACCGTATTCTTCTATTGTATCAATATTTATTGACACTCCCTCTAGAAAGGCTATAGTAATATATAAAAAATGATTTTTCAGTATAAAAACCTTTTAGGCCTGATCTTCCTTCGATAAAAGCAATGAAGGTAGCTATCTGATTCTTAGCTAGGAATCAGTCTTCAGAAAAAAAAACACCAATTTGGTCAAAGGTAAGCTTTTTTTTTTTTTAATTTCTGAAAAGTTGGATAAAATATCAGTTTCAAAATTTTTAGAAGGACCTTTTTTTATTACTAACTGCTTGAAGTTTCATCAAAATTATATATAATTTTCGAAAACTTAATTTTTGTTATTTGATAAATTGATTGGCAACATAAAATGTTTTAAGATATCATAGAGTAAAAACCCAAATTACAACACATTTCAGTTATAAAGAGCATTCATCCAAATTAAATGCAATTCAGAACTATTAACAAATAATTGAATTAATGATTTCACGACGAATTTTTGTTTTGTAATATTTTAAATGTGTTACCGTTACGCTTTAATCTTGAAGAATATAACATTTTTAGAAAACAACCTAATAAAATTAAAATTTTCTATATAAGATACAAAGAACAAATGTAGTTTTTATTAAAAAATTGTAACAATAAATGTTAAAAATGTAACTTTGATCTAATTCAATCTCCATCCAGCGAAACGAAATATAAATAAAAGATCACTTCAAACTGCCTTACAACGCATTAAAACCGATAAAATAATATGTGTTTAAGTTATTTTATAAGTCATAGTTGCTGGTTTAAGTGGTTATAAGCCAAAAATTACAAGTTTTTGATTTTTATATTTGATTTGATGAAACTTCAAGCGGTTAGTAATAAACGAAGCTCCTCATAAAAATGTTGAAATAGAGATTTCATCAGTTTTTTAGAAATTAAAAAAAAGTCTTAACTATGACCTAATTGGTATTTTTTTTCAGTTTGATAGTTAAGGATTAACGACTGATTCATTGCTATTTTCGTTGCTTTTATCTAAGCAAGATCAGGCCAAGAAGAAGCTTTTGATGCTGAAAAATCGTTTTTTTTTAAAATATTATTATAACCTTTTTAGAGGGATCCAATAAATATTGATATTTAATTTAAATATTGATCAATATTTTAAGATTAATCAATATTATATTTGATTGATACTGGTGATAAAGAAGCATCCCGCTAAGAAAATTTGATGGTTAAGACATTTTAATAATAATAATAAAGGTTTAGCGAATCCGAAAGTTCGTAGCCGATACCACCGTATCGTTCTCGACGTCCCTCTAAACCTAAATTTAATAAATTAGTTTTAAAGCAATCCTCCCATCTACGTTTCCGTCTACTCCTCAGACGTTTAACCGTCAGTTCAGTGTACATTTTAAGGATCCTTTCGTAAGTAATTCCAACATCCTTACACCCCATCTTATAAGCCGCAGTACTGTTAGGCCCAATAATTATTTTACGGAATTATGTTTACCGAATGCTCTCTTAATTTAGCATTAAAACATTTTCATCGAATGCTCTCTTAATTTAGCATTAAAACATTTTTTCATAATAAAAATGTTAACAACTTTCACTCATAGTCAAATCTAAATACACTTATGTACAGTAAAATTTATCGAAAGAACTCTTCTTGACGGCAGCTCTGATGGTTTTCTATTAAATTGAAATTTATTTATTTTATTTTTTTATATTAAAAAAACAAGCAAATTACAAGTTCCAACCAAATATTTTCGTTTTAAATATTGTGTTATTTCCTATCTTCGCTTAAAAACAATTGGTTAATTTTTTTTATAATTGCTGTGGTTAGGCTTTGTTTTTATGATTCGTTGTGCACGATGTGAAGGAAGAGATTAAGATCCCTTTGTAGCGGTAGTTGTGGTAAATCAAACCGCTCATTAAGAGAAATATACATGGGACAGTTAGTCCTCGTTGGCTATGATTTAGATTGGGATTATAAAATACACGCGACAATTCATAGAGGCAACGCAATTTTTATTCTCTTCAATATCATTACGGTATAAAGTAATTACTTTTCAGGTCTGCTTTTCATATTCTGACCAGATGGGGGAGAGGGGAGGAGGAGGGGAATTCTTCAATAAACTACTATTAAAATTGAGTATTGTACTAACTTATATAGGGTGGACGGTTGTACTTATGCTTCGGACCACTCTTCAGTTTTTTCACAAGATAATTATTAGTGTGTAATTTGCTATGCAACTTTTTCAATTTAAAATTAAATGTTGAGATGTTGTGATGTTGAGAAGGTTTTTTTTTTTAAATACTACCATGTGCCTTGGACCAAAGCTTATCACTGATTAAAGATATATAAGTGGCATAAATTGAAAAGTAAAATATTTAGTATAAATAGAAAAATATGAAGAAATCTATTTTGAAAGAGGGATACGTTGATAAGATGGGGAATACGTTCTTGTCGAATTTAGCCAAAGGAGTGGGTCACCTGTGCACTACAAAGATTTTTTTAAATAATAATAACTTAGAGAAACTGAAGGTTCGATGCCGATACAACCAATCGTTCTATACATATATATGTTCAATTACGCCCCTCCAAACCCAAATCAGACTTAACGCAATCTTCCCATCTACGTTTCGGTCTACCTGTCGGTTCAGATTTCATCAATATTTTATGGATCCATTAAAATAAGCTCTAAAAGCTTACACGACCATCTTATTTACCACAAAGCTATCTCATGAATTATATTTATTGGCTACGTTCCTCTCAATTTGGTATTATGCAGCCTTTTAAAGTCTCCGGTGTATTCATCCTTTTTCTGTCTGAATATTTTACGTAATACTTTATTTTCAAAACTCTCAAAGCGCTGTTCTTCCATTAGTGTAATAGGCCACTTTCCATCCCAACATTATTAAGCTTATTGGTATAAGATTTATCAACTTTTTCGATATTCCTTGTTCGATCAAAATATTATACAGCTTCTGGTATTCAATAGAATCGTAGGTTTTTTTTAAATCTATATAAAGCTTAACTAATAATTAAGATTAACTTCGCCGATTTATTACAACTGTTTCCGTAAAATTAGACGCAATGAGAAAATTTGATCAATCTACGATTTTGCTTAAAATCTCAAAGATTTTATAGATTAATGCAAATATTTTGTATGATATAGAAAGAAGTGAGATTCCTTGATAGTTATTACAATCCGTAACTA
Organism: Halyomorpha halys; assembly: GCF_000696795.3. NCBI lineage: Eukaryota > Metazoa > Arthropoda > Insecta > Hemiptera > Pentatomidae > Halyomorpha > Halyomorpha halys. Next base: position 473,233 of record NW_027110100.1, on the reverse strand, counting down.
TCTCCGCCTCTTTTTATGAATTTGAATAAGTAGATACTCCCATTTCATTTCACTGGCATTTACTTAATTTTACCTTTTTACCCAAAATGTGCATTTTAGAAACCCCAGCTTTACCGCACGACTGAATAAGTTCACTACGAATATTATCAGATGCCGCGGTTCTTTAAGAATTTATTTTCCGATAGCTATTTCGACTTCCTCCTTAAACAATTCCTGTATCAACTTTTTGGCACTCTAGTAGTCAGCAGGAGGAAATTAACTATCATTTCTCGTGTTCAAAATACTCTTTAAGTGTTTCTTAAACACATACAACATTTTTTAACTTTAGGATTTGGTTAATTACCATGCCTGATTTTCAAATTCCTTATTAATTTTTTGATATAAATTTCATACCCTAGATTATTGTTCCGATGGAAACAAATAAAAATTTATTTATACTTTATTGTAATCTTATTTATTTTTGTAGTAAACATTTCTTTATAAGTAGGTTTTTTAAGAATTATCTAGCTTATCAGGTTTTTATGATCGAAGATACTCCAGGCCATGATGAATGGACCATTATAGATTTTTACGACCGCATAACAATAATTATAAATATATATTTTTTGGACAACTTTTCATATTTTAATTAAATTTAAAAAATACACACTACGCAGAAGTAATGGTGCTACCAGAAGAGATCCTTCTCGCAGTTGTTTTTTTTTTAAATTGTTTTAAAAAATATATATGAGTAAATTGTGATACTAACTACAACATCTACTCTTAGATATCTAAATATAATAAAGGTGATGAAAATATTATTATGAACTGAAAATAACCGTTCGATTCAAATATTAAAAAAAAAAAAAGTAATAACATTTTCTAGTGTAGTATTCTTATTATTTAATTCTTGAGTGAAGTGGAATTTATTCTGTACATCTTCAGAAACATATTCACCGTAGGTTTTAGACTTATAGTTTTCACCGTTCAATTTGAAATGAACAGCATGATTTCCCTGTAAATTATGACATAATAGTGAACCTTTATTATTCATTTATAACGATGTCTATTAATTCCATTAATGAAATATTTTAAATACTTATTATTTTTTTGTATGAAAATCTGTCAAGCAAATATGATCAATAGGTACATAAGAGATCTATCTGAATTAAAAAATAATATAATATCTATTTTTTTAATATATTGGTGGAACATAATTAATTTTAAAATAAATTATAATACTGGTACTCGTATAAGAAATTATTTTTAACTAGGATTTATTTATTTGTCATGGTTCAAAATAATATTTATACATTCATAAAATAATTTATTTTTATAAAGTAGGTACTAACTTTTAAATCACCATGGCAAATTCATGTTGAAGTTCATACTAAAATATACTTAAATGAATTATTCATTTATAACGATGTCTCTTAATTCCATTAACGGAAATTTTAAAATACTTAATTTTTTTTTTTTATTGTATGAAATAAAATAAGTCTAAATTGCGTTGTTTCATTTTTGCTACTTTACTACTGAATGTAGGGAAGCTTTGCATTAAGAAGAAAATAAAAATATTTATTTTCTAAAATAAACTAAAATGACATCCAGTAACAAATTTGACCTCTGCCAGTAATCAAATTTATGTTCGGGCATAATTAATCGAAATGTTAATTCGATTTTTGGTTACACTGATTACTCAGCGTTATTTTCTTCAGCTCATCTATAATTTGAGAACAGATAAAATAATTTAGCACAAATTAAATTGACTGAATTTTGAGAAAAATTGGGTTTATTATATTTAAGTCAGTACACTACTTCTTCATACTTTGAAAGTATTTTCTATGATAGGTACCTCCATGTTTCGAAAATGGATCATCCACTAGGCCCGCAATTCATTAATTAACCTTGAAATGTAAGTTATTACGTAAGTGATTGAAATAAGCAGAAAAATTTCCGTAGAAAGAAACTTTCTGACAAAGAAAATAAGAGGATAATAAATAAAAACGGAAGACAGAAATAGTGAGGTATTTGGCAGAAGTTATTTTTCCTCCTATCGCTAATAGGAAATATAATAATTACAAATCCAATTTCCATTTCACAACTGTATCTTACCTACTAATTTTTATTCGTCAATAAATATATAAAATTAAAAACAGAAGGTTTTATATATACTTATAATCATGACTAAAATAATTACACTATATTTTCGTTGTGTAAAGCTGTTTCAAATTAATTTTCAGAATAACAAATTTAAGAAATTTTGAAAATAATAAGATATGACCTTAAAATAAATACAATTACATATTTATAATTATATTAAAACTGGTTGTATTTGTATGTTACCAAACATTTGTTACTGAATTAAAATAAAAGTAAATATAAAGCAACACTACAAATTGATGTGTTAAGGATTTTGTTAAAAATCTAAATTTTTGAGGCATAGATATTCAATAAGAATAATTAATACAAAATAATAAAAATGAGAGATAATATTTAAATTGGTTAATTTCAAGAACAGGGTATTTTTTGCCGATTTTAATATAAATATTTTAGCCTACTTACTTTCTTCAGCCACTTTCTAAAGAGAAAAATCCACTAAAAAAAATTGAAAATATAATTTAATATTTACTATAAAATATAATATCGTGAGACATTTCCCAACTTAAAATGACCAATAATAGATGATCTATGGTATATAAATGAATGTGGTATGTGAATTATCTATGGTAAATAAAAATGGATTTTTTAAAAATATTTACAGACACTTTATTTATTTATCGCCCTACCCTGCCTATTTAGGTAATACGTATGTGGTTAAAATCATTAACAAGATACCTTTTTTCCGTTTAGAAATGTTGCTCCAACATATGCGACTAGTTACCTAAGTTAAAATATTTGATTTACTTTTTATTTTCAACATTTATTGTTAAAATGAATAAGGATCACAAGTTATTTGTGATCCAGTATAAATGATATTTTTATTCACAACTTGCTTATATGTTATATTATTATTTATTATATTAGCTCATATTTATCCAAAAAGATACAACCCCAAAATAAAGTTCACGAACTAGAGATACTTTTCATAGTTGACTAATGAATCGGACATCTATTTAATAGTTATTACTCCAGACAATACAAAATTTGACCAAAGATTGCCGTTATATGCTATTATACTTTTAATTAAAAAAAAACTTTTCTCTCTATTATATAAATAAAAGTTTTAGTGTGCACCATGCGATATTTAATTTTACACATAAGATGGAGTAATAAAAATGCTGGGATACAGACTTGGGAGAAAAATGTATTTGTTTTCTGCTTATACTATATTGAAAAAACTAATACAATTTGAACTACAGATTACATGTAGATTACAGTTATACAATTTTAGCAAGGAGTAGTAAAATTAAATGAAAAGCTCTATAATTTTTAAAACGGGGGTTGGTCCACCGTTAGGGTGGGGGAAGGTACACCCTTAAATTTTATTATTAAAATTTTAAAATTATTTCCTTTTTCATAATCAGGTATATTTTTTATATCTGCTCTTTTGACCGTATATATCAATCTTATACAAATATGCAATTACTTAAGTTGAATAAAACAAAATAAATTTTGTACATCGAGGTCTTTAAATAAAACCGGATTGTGGCTCTTTTTAGTAACACGTGAGCTCACCTCTCCCAGTCTACGGTTTGAATCTTTTTTAGCAAAACTAAGGTAAATTAGAATTCTTTTCTTAATATTCAGCTTCATATATATTTTATTTTTGTTAGAAGTAACATTATTGAAAAAATAAAATAAAATATTCCCATTGTATCTGTAATGAACTATTTTATCCGTTTGTTTATCTTTTTGTTAGAGATAAAAAAAGACTTAAGATATTTATCACTCGGACGCGATCGTTAGTGAATGTAGAGCCGAAATTCCGACTGGCTCATAAAACACACTGAAGGGGGGGTGGAGGGGCGTCACCTTTATCTAATATAAAAAGACTTCAATTTGAAACGAGCCCAAAAACATAAAACCCCATGAAGAGCTGTTAACAATTTACATAAACAAGTCTTTTTGTCGAAGGAGAGGACTGTTGAGGGGATAAGGAGGGTAGAAAGGGGGGGTGGGGAAGATGGCTACGCCGTGGGCCGGAGTGATTTATAAGGCGGTGGAGGGGAGTGAGGTGGGGAAGAGAGGGATCTGATTGGCTGTGAGGAAGGGGTGGGGGTGTGGTCACCTGCCCCTCCACCGCCGGCTCAGTCGCTCCCGGTCCGGGCTCGGGTGTGGAGCCTTGTGTTGAAAGATTGTAACTATTGAAAGAGGCTGAGAGCCGTCTTGTGTTTTGTGTGCCGGTAGGATGAGCAGCAGCAGCAACAGATCAGCATAGACAACAAACCTCCCACCCCGATGGCGATGTCGGCCTACCCACAGTTTGGCTACACTTATCACCCAACTTCACCAGCGGCCCCACAGGTAAGCACCACATTATTGTCACTATAGTTTCTGCATGAGATCTGCCACATCTACACTTTTTGTATACTCAGAAAGTATTGTCCTACCTAGCTCATATTGCTTATTTGTGATTTGTTGATATTCCGAAGTAGATTATTTTTATTAAGTAGGTTTTCTTATTAATTATCAGACTTTCCGCATGGCAATCGAATATATAGAATGATGTTAGAAAAAGATGAGAGACTTGGTATTTAAAGTAGCGCTTTTCTGACATTTTTTGAGATAGTGTGTAAGTTTTTTTTTTTAAATATTTTCTTTTCGATCTAGACAAATGAATGGTCAAAAGTATTCTGTCAAATATTGTCAAAATTCCTCCAACTTTTTGAATTATTTAAAATCCACCAGATTATTTTGCACAAGTTAAAGTTTCTTGTATATGTTTGAAATTTTTAATTAACTTTGTATACCTAAGCACGAACTGTAGATACAATTTTTATATAATTTTTTTGTGTATATCCTTATTTACTATCGACATGCTTCTTTTAAAATTAAGTAATTTGAATTTTTAACTGCTGTTATATAAATAAATGTATTTCTTATTCTCCTTTTAATTTTGAGATTACCATATAGTTACCATATTTCAGATAATAAAAAAAAAAAAAAAAATCAAAATAGATGAATTATATCTTTGCCATTTAATTTTTTTTAATGAACCATAAAATAAGTATACTCGTTTACAGTTTACAGTAAAGAGCTGAAGCTACACAATGAATTCGATTAATTTCTTATGCTTTTGTAAACAAGTTTTTTTTTCTATATTTCAACCAATACTCAGAGCTTACCCCTCGATTCATATTCATCATTCTAATATGTTGGCGTGCCCTAATTAAAATTCAAATTAAAAACGCATTCTTAATTTCATTAATATTTAAATTAATATAGCAAATTTATTGCCGCCTCTGAATTTATGGTTTCCGGCAGTACTTGAAGAGGGCAGCGTGAGAATAAAGTGCAACTCATAAATATTTATTGGCACTGTCGATTACAACATGTATGTTATTGTTAATTTGTTTACAACATGACTAAAACTTCAATCGCAGAACACTTATAAATTGAGGATTTACTGTTACATAAAGGCGTTGTATTTGTTGAACGGATTACTCTATTTTTTTTTAAATTAACCGAGCGAATTTCTTGGTTAAATTTTCGTAAGACGGACTTAATAAACTTGTGTCTTGTGTTCGACGGATTGGCAATATTTGCTTAAGAGACTGTATATCATTTTAAAGTCACTCCTAAATGCGGACTTTTTTTGCATGCTAACATTGAAACATTTAAAGGAGTTTTCAATCGGTATGTAGAGATGATAGTTTGATTTGAAGGAATGAAAATATAAATTTTATTTGATCTTATTGAGGAATATTAGTTTTAACTGAAAATAATAATTTATGGAATAAAAAAAAAAATTAAAACTATCTTGCTTAATTGATCTGTCAACCAAATATGATCAATAGGTATATAAAAGTTCTATTTGAATTAATAGATAATATATATTTTTTATATATTGGTGAGACTTAATTAATTTTAAAATGAATTATAATACTGGTAATCGTATAAAAAATTATTTTTAACTATGCTTTATTTATTTGTCTTGGTTCAAAATAATTTTTATACAAGCATAAAATAATTTATTTTTATAAAGTAGGTGTATTAACTTTTAAAACGCCATGGGCAATTAATGTTTAAGTTCATGATACTGAAAAATACTTAAATGAATTATAAATATCTTGGGGTGTGTGTAGTTAGATAATGTATATTAATATATTTTTGTTTATTTTGATGCAAGTATTTCATATTTGATTTTTCGCACATATTTTTTACTCCCAGATTTTTAGTAATTTATAATTAGAAAAATTTCTCAATCAAGAAACATCATACTTAATTTTTTAAAGGATAAACTGAAGAGCTTGTTTTAACATGGTCATTATAGATTTGTCCTTTTATATATCTAATAGGAAGTTTTAGTGCTAAACGAAACGCGGGTCAGTCAAATATAAATATTATTATTTTACCTTTTCTAACTGCATTTATATTTTTAATATGTGCTTAATAGCACATTTGTATGAATAGATTGATTTAAAACTCACAAGTGTTTCAAGCTGTTAAAAGGAAAATTTACAAAATACATAAAACTCAAAGCTTTTCTCTTTTCTTTTAAACTATCTTATTAGAAGATATCAGATTAAAATCTTTTAATATCCAGATTTATTAATTTCATATATCATTAACTAATAATAATTTACTACCTCATTGCTAATAAAATGTTTCAAATTACTGAAAAGTATATCAAACTCAAAATCGAATTTGAAATATATTGTTAAAGTTAGAATGAAAATCAGATGGCTTCAAATAATTGAAAAAAAAAAAATATAAGTATATTTTGTTTTATTATTTTTATTGTTGAAGATTACAATCTATCTAACCTATTTATGGGTAATAACAAAAATATTTCACATAATAATAAATAAAAATATCAATAATAATAAAAATTAAAAATAAGAAATATTTTAACTATTTTGAAATATTAATTTTCAGTTAGCTACATAAACATTATGTTGATTATAATATTTATAACTTTAGGAAGTCGGGTTACATTATTCTGAAATGTAATATATCTATGTACATCTAGTACTAAGAATTGTGTAATATTAGAATATAAAATAATTTATTATGTATTAAAAATATATTATAGTAACTGGGTTTAATCATATAAATATTATAAAGAATATTAAATTAATTTCATTGTGTGAAAAGAATTTGTATACCGTTTATTTTTCATATTTTGAACGGTTTTATTTATGAAAAAAAAAATCCTTTATGTTTAATTTTATTTCGTTTTAATTATTTTTTTATTTTATGTAATTATCTATTTACATTTAATCTTATTCTCATGATTAATTTTAAATTTATTATTAAAAACTACTCGTGCGTTTTATGGTTTGGTCTTATGTTATCGAATTTACCACTGTAAAGACTTAGATTAAACTATTTTTATTCTAAAAAGATTAAATTAATTATTCAACAATTATTTCAATTTA
>NW_027110100.1:464924-465537 GCF_000696795.3 Halyomorpha halys | reverse complement strand
AAGATTATTTTCTCAAAGCAATCTATAAGATAGGAAAAATAATATTGAGAATATTCGATGTGTAAGCGGAGGTATAAGAAAAGGGCAAGCATTAGATTTTGCAGTGGAAATCCTCTTTGGAAGTGTTGTTTGTCACAAATTGGATCTAGGGGTCTGCCCAGCTCACGGGAAGCCTTTTAGAACTTTGTCTCGTTGTTTCTTCTGCTTCACAATGCACTCTAAACATCAATAAATGACTAAATAAAAGATGCATATTTATTAGAAGTGTTTAACAATTGAAAAAAATATATAAAATGCTAATGTACCATATTTATATGAGTTTATAATCATTCCCCTATAGAAATAGGAAATCGAGTAATGAAACTAGCCATTAAAAAAAACAATTACAAATTAATTATGTGAAAAAAATAAAACTTTAAAATTATTATAAATTAATTAAATTAAATTTTAACTAAATTTAATAAATGTGATTAATAGACATGGTGATCTTCAAATATTCAATTCAGCAATTCCTTTGTAGGAACTGAAATTAGAATATTGAACTATTATCTATGAATATATTTTTTTAAAACAAACTTTATTAGATCCCTAGTTCTGAAGAATCTCTAACAGA
>NW_027110100.1:420590-464717 GCF_000696795.3 Halyomorpha halys | reverse complement strand
TTATTTTTTGTCGTAAATAACAATAGAATTAGAATAAAATTGTATTAAATTATATTTTAGAAACCGCCCCTTTTTTTTGACTGTGTAATTCAGTATTTATTTGCTTTTAATTTATTTTTATTAATTTTTTTTCTCGGTTACGTTCCATTATTACCAGTACCAGTATAATATTCCATGCACAGTCATTATTTTTAAATAATAACCAAATAGCTTAATTTCTTAAGTCTATTAAATCACCTAATCACTTATGAAAATAAAATCACTAGGAAACTGAAGATAAATTTTTATAATGTTGTAAAATTCCTTATTTACAATAACGAACTCCCCCAAAATATTTGACATAATGTTAATTACTTTGTATTTTTTATTATGTAAATATAATTATGAAAAATGTAATTTACCTAATAATCATTAGCACTTATTTAAAATCATTAAGTCATTTTCATTGTTATAATAAACATGTTATCTAAATTGGTCCCATAAAAAAATTAAATTTTTTTTTAAACAAAAAACCTAGTCTTTTGAGATGTGGAAACCTTCTTTTAGAGATGTTGTAAAGTTGAGTGATAGAAAAAATTCTGGTTCAGCGACAAATTAACTCGAGACAAAATAAATTACAAGTTTGAAGAAGTTTAGAAAATAAACGGACGTAATGATGAACGCTACGGTGTTTTTTTTTTGTACAAAAAAAGCAAAGTAAATAAGGGACTGGGCCTTGGAATGTGTCAAAGATGAAATTGATTTACTGCGAGTTTAGCTGGGTTCCTCCAAAAACCTTTACTGTTCAAGTTCTCAATTTATTTAGCTTTAAATTAGTTTTGTATTTATTAAAAAATGTATAAAAATAACGTACTGATTCAATTTTTATTTGATTTTGTCGTTTTATTTAAAATTATATCATATTTAATTTAAATTTGTTAATTTAACATATTAATGACTTAGATTATATTAATTAATAACGTTTCATTATCTTTTTTTTGTTTAAAATAAAAAATCAGTCCATAAAATAATAAAAATGAAGATTGACAATGCAATATATTAATTCTGAATAATTTTAAATTAGTAATTAAATTCTTATTTTACTATTACTATCAAATGCACTACTGTTAGCTTATAATTATAGTTTCAAAAGTTTAGAATGGAAATTTAATGTCTGAAAATGAATTATAAACAGATTTTGCGAACATTTTTAATTATTAAAGGTTCACATATTTAATATTTTTTATATTTATTTTTTATTTTATATTTTATATTCATTATTATATTTTTCTCCGAAACCAAGTAGAATTCTCACCGTCAGTTTGAAAGGAATAGGTTTTCGTAATTTCATATTTAAAATAAACAAATAATCCTTCATGTATTTACAGCTGATGTTATTACTTAATTGAACTGAAATAATTTACAAACTCAGAAAAATTAAAACAAAAAAAGAAATGGTAAAAGGTAAACGAGATATACAAATGAAAACTATAGAATATTAAGTAAGTAATTAATTAAGGATTTCGTTTACTTACTGATAATTACAAAAATATATGAGATTATCATTTTAAAATAGTAATATTAGTTTCACATTAATACTCAGACAAATAAATAAATACATCTATTAATAATTTAAATTAAAAAACTGTGCAAGGAAACATAATATAAGCCATAGCAACAAAACAGATAGCATTGAGGTTGTCAGCATTTAGGTTAAAGCATTAATAGAAGAAAACAATATATAGAAGAAGTAGGAATATCTTATATTTGCTTAATTAAAAAAACAATAACACTCAAGGAACCATGTTTTGATTTAAGAAAATATTTTTTGCAAGAACCTATCTTTTTCAAAAAATATTGAAGCCTTTTTTAGGTTATTTTTTTAAAAATAACACAGTGAAACACTCTAGACAAATAATTAGTTACAATCTTTATACAAAGTTTGCTTAATTATAACAAACTCATCCTTAAGCGACTTCTGCGGTTTTTACTTATATAGTTTAAAAATGAATTGTATAATTTCTGATGGTTATTGAATGCTTTCTTCTGTTGAGGTATCAAAAAATAATTTTTGTCAGAATAATTATTGTCAGTTTTTTTGACTCATAACTTCTTTCACTGAACTTATATTCAGTGAAATTAAAAAAAAAAAGTTTTAACTACATCTTAAACGTATTAAAACTTTATGAAAGTATATTTTTAACTACCTTTGTCTTAGAAATGTTGACTCACAGAAATGACATCACTACATAATCTTTCATCACTAGCGAGATTTCTAGGAGCGTTCCAAAAAATATTTTTAATATAATAAGATTGCTATAATAATTATTTTGAATGTTTTATTGTATAGCGTTTTTTTTTCTTAAATTAAACAATTCAGAGTGAATAAACAATACGTTTAACAAATAGTCACAGAAGAACGTAATTACTACGGACCGATGTTCCGTTTTGATGGTACTGCTACAAAAGAAATACTGAACAAATTCACCACGAGATGTCCGTGCGTTCTCGGTTCAAGAGCGACACCAGTTTGAATTCGGCTGGGGAATTTATTTTGTGATAGATCCAAATATTAAGTATTAACTTTCCCACTCTTGTTGGAATAGTTTTTTAACGTGGAAGAAAACAAGTCTTTGCTAACATTAAATCCAAAAGTAACAAAGAAAATTTCATATCATGATTTAAAATAAATAAATTTCTATCTTGGTGTCAGTTATGTGATAATGCTAGCAAGCAGGATTTTGTAAAAAGAAAAAAATAACACATTATGTTTATTTGAAATGTAAACTTTTCCACTGTGAAAGGACCAGTCTTCTGGCCTATGTTAAAAATTTTAAAAACTTTAAAATCCTTTGACGTCGTAATTAGTACAGAACAGACTTTGAAGTTGTTTTTGATCTTCAATATCCTCATTCTGAAATTAAATTCAATCGCATAATTATTCTAAATCACCTTAAAATATTTTTTGAATTCACTCTACTAGCAGATGTTGCAATATGATTGAAAAAATAAGTATCATATGCTTTCAACATTTATACTGAACTATATAATTTTTTTAAATTCTATTACTTGACAAAATTATCATTTTATGAATCATTTCCTATATATTTACTATTTCTAATAAAAATTATTATAATGAATTAGTACGGACATGATGAGCCAGAATGTACCACCAAGAAGAGTCATATTTCCGATAAAAGATTGGACATTATTCTTGCAAGAATCAAAGGAAGAGTTTAACATAAGGTATGGACTAAAAGGTAGATTAAATGATAGGTACCTTAGATCGCAGTTTGAGTTCATTAGAACTATTGGAGAAGGTGCCTTCGGCCGTGTGTATTTGGCTACAGAATTGAGAAGAACTAAGTATTACGCAGTAAAAACATTTGATAAGGGCATTGCTGTCAAGAGGGGTTTGACGAAACAAATTGTTGAAGAGAAAAGAATTCTCCAATCCTTGAATTTTACGTTTTGTGTCTACTTGGAAATGACCTTTCAGGATAATGCTTACGTATATCTGGGACTCCCATTCATACCCGGTGGCGAAATTTACAAGCAAATGAAATTAGCTGGGAAATTCGAAGAAAATGTATCAAAATTCTTTGGTGCTCAAATCCTGCTGGCTATAGAATACCTCCATAACTGTGACATCATTTTCAGGGATCTCAAGCCGGAGAATATACTTCTTGATGAATATGGTTATGTAAAGTTGACGGATTTCGGCCTCAGCAAAATAGTGACGCAAAGAACTTACACCCTTTGTGGTACTCCTGATTATTTCGCTCCCGAAATCCTTATGAACAAGGGCTATGGAAAATCGGTGGACTATTGGTCCTACGGCGTTCTTCTTTATGAGATGGCGGAGGGAAGACCACCATTTTCTACTGGTACAGTGTTGAAGACCTACGAGCTCATCTTGACTGTCAGATATTCAATGCCAAAGCATTTTTCTAAAAACTTAAGCGATCTGGTTTATAATTTACTTCAGATCGATGTCACAAAAAGATTTGGCAACATGAAGAATGCAATCGGCGATATCAAGGGTCATAAGTGGTTCAAAGACATTGAATGGGATTTATTAGTTAATCGGAAACTTACTTCACCTCTTCGTCCGAAAGTCAGGTCCCCTGGCGATACAATAAACTTCGATCATATTAAAGAGAAGAAAGTTAAACTAAAGAGGAGAAACATTTATCACATAGATTTTGATGAGTTCTAATACAGCCGAGATGCTGTGTATTACCCTTTCTCCTCTGGAAAGAAATGCCCGTCCGGCTGATATTGGAGATAGATGCTGTGTGGCAGAATAATAAGCTCTAGATAACTAGCCACGCGGGTTCCCTACGATCCTCTTTATATTGCAATTGCCTGCTTATGATTCACGGAGGTGTTCTAAGCTTTTTCGTGCCCAACTTAATAATGATTTTTGACATTATTGAAGTCCGCAACAAGCAATCATTGGTGTGTATCTTCTTGACAATCACACCATAACAAACAATGCCGGTTAAGAAAGACACCTTTGGCATAATATACATTTTAGTTAAAATGAATAAAAGATTTTTGGTTTGTGATTTGAATTTTAAGGGCTAGATCATTATTTTATCCAACTGTTTAATTTCAATAGCTTACTATTCTTAAACTGAAACATCCCTCCTAGATTAATAAACTAGTAGTTACTACTTATTGCTTCAGTAGAAACTGCTTGTTCGGTTCGGTAATATTACTTATTGAGTTCGAAAGTAACGATATCCATTATTTCGATAAGTAAATATACTATTCGTGAGATGATGAGGTGTGGCTTTCTGAACCAAACTAATTAAAATATTTATGACCACAAGGAGGATAGGTTGCTCAATTAGACGACTGTAGTTAATGGATGATCCCTTGCTGTGATCCATCATCCCCTGTCCGGTGGAGTGGTGGTCATAGCAACGGTCCTCCGCATCTTCACCGGTGACAGCCGCCCGCTAATAACAGCGTGGGGAGTACCGCATGATCCCTTATTGCGGCTACTTATATTTTCCATACCTCATTGGACGTATGATGTTCCGATGATTTGTTATTCTTCTTCTTTTATCTATTAAAAATCAAATTATCATTTCAGTTTTTACCTGGATAATGCTGTTGTCAGCTCTATCCGGGTCTGAGGAAAGTTCTGAGCTCTCACTCAATATTTCAGTTATTTAATTTTATTTAATAAAATTAATTTATGATTTTATTATGAAAACATTATATCACAACTTATGAGCCACATATTTATAAATTTTGCTAGTAATCATAGTCAGATTACGATAAAAGTATGTGGTACTATTTATTATAGATTTTTTTATAAAATCTTATAGCCCTCTCTCCCTCGAGAGCTCAACCCTTGGAGATTTTTCCCACAATGCTCCTCCTTGACAGCGGGCCTCTGAGCGGATACATCAATATAATACTTTACAAGATTATGTTCTTTTTTTGTAATATTATAAAGTTATTATTATTATATTATATAATAAATGTCAAGGTTCGTCGCAATTAGTTGTGCTAATACTTTAAATTAACTCCTATTAAAAATAATGTTTTTTTGAATAGGTTATATATTTGGCTTCTAAAGAATTAAAAAAAAAATTATGACCATATGCCAGGGATTAGGAAACTGACTTTCTTCTACTGTCCTGATTTTAAAATCATTAAAGTATTGTGCCATATTTTAATTTCATTGTCAGTATCCTTATCACTTAAAATTGTTTCTTTTCATGTAGTGACAATTTAAAAGCAGTATATGAAATTAGAGCAATTTTTTTATTTATATGTTTAAAAAATATATATTATGCCTATTTAGTACATAGTGTAAAATATCTGAAAATTTAATTTAATGACTATTATTTATTGAAATTATTTCTTTTATATCTTCTGTTGACGAATTATTGCAACGAACAACTAGAATAAAATTGTTATTGCCAGAGATAAATGAACGATAAGCAAATAGTTATTCACAAAATTACAGTTTATAACAAATAATACTTGATTTGTATCTTTTATTTTAATTGAATAATTTTTTTGGTATATATTTTTTGTTGGATGTTGTAAGAATAAAATAAAAAATTGTTTTCTTAAAAATTCTAAATAAAAAAATTGTTTGTCGGGAATCAAGACTTAATTGGCTTCAGTAATTATGTTGGAAAAGTTCTTGGTACCATCTGACAAATGAAAGTTGGGAGATAGAAATATTTTCCTTGTCTTTCAATTTCTTAGTCAACAACAATGCTTTTTAAAATTTAAACTAACATTCATACAGCCTACTAGACATATAAAGGAAGTGTGAGTTGTACGGATGGGGGTGTATACGTATCCATAGCAACTGTTTCCATTTGCGCAGGTCAACGCATAAGCGCATCTATTGTCCCTGCACTAATTTCATTCTCTTTTATTTATCGACATAATTGTATCCTTCGGATTTTTCATAGTAAAACATAAATTTAATGGGATACTGCCATATATTTGTGGGGATAGTGCCATCTAGTACAAATTGAACCACCACGATGAACTGAAATCAGACCAAAATAACAAAATAAAAATATATATATATATTTAAATTATAATTTTTATTTGTTGATAAATACTACAATATTGTTGAGCAATAGGTATTAATGATAACTGATCGCATTCATACTAAAATAACATAACATAAGATAAAAATAAATAAATAAATAAAAAAAGTACAAGACACCTGAATATATCCTACTACGGAACAATATATTTCTAATATATTCAAATAACTCCCAACTTAACAATTATATTCTACAGTTTTATTTATTGTTCCCTATAAATTATTAATTTGTAAGATTTATACTCTCTCGAGTGCGGACCACATGGAATCGATTGTAGTTATATTTCTGGAAAGATTGGATCTAAAATGAAGAAGCTCAAGTGTATCAAAATTAGCGGTTGTAGTAATGAGGATTTCTGTTCCCTAATTTGACTATAAAAAAACGAATTTAATTTTTGTGAACCGACTGCCCTACAGTTTCATTTAATAATGTTACTCTTACTCCCGTCGAACAGATCCGCTACCTTGGACTACATTTGGACAAACGATTAACCTGGAATCCTCACACAAGACTGAAAAGACAGGAAACTGCACGTCGACTATTACAGCAAAACTAGACAAACGGTCAAAACTTCCAACACATTATAAAAGACTGATCTACATGAATGTAATAAGGCCAATCTGGACATATGGAGTTGAGCTTTGGGGATCCACAAAACTTTCGAATTCCTTTCGTATTCAATCCTTACAAAACAAAATCCTTTGTAAAATCCTCAACGCTCCTTACTTTGTCACAAATAAAATCATACATAAAGAACATAATGTTCCCTATGTAACCGATCTAGCCCGAACCAGATATCACTCCTTCCATTACAAACTCCCTAACCACTCAAACCCCCTAGTTTCTAACCTAAAACCCTTCCTCTTCCATTCCTGACAATCCTCCGAAGCGCCTGAAAAGAAGATGGCCACGAGATCTGCTAATGTAAAATGTCATTAGAGTGCTACCAATGGGTAGTTGCTCTACACGCCTGTAACACTCCATTTTAACTAAGATCAAATTTACTGAATGTATTTTATAATATACAGTTGTAAATTTCAATAAAGATAAAAAAAAAAGTTTTGTGATTGTTATTCTGTTATCCTGATGTATCTAGATATCGCACCTACTGTTGTTTCAGAAGTTTAGTGTGTCCATAAATACAGCGAAGGCTGCGTTACAAAGCCATCAGAGATAAACGAAATGTTACCACCAGATGATGGCTAATTTTTTGAGAGATAGACAGCCTGTGATCCATCATAGTCCGTATCTCTCTGCTCCAACAATAGGGGTTTGCTTATGACATGTTCTTCGTAGCTCCTACCTTCAATAGAATACACATCTGCCTGCTTATTCGAGCGTGAATTATGTTTATAAACATTTGAATGAGATGGTTTAATATATTGGGAAAGAAATATTGATAGAATTCAATAAAACAGATTTTATCCGAACTGAGTGACTCTATAAAAAATAATTGATTATAGAAAAATATTGAAAATTAAGCAACCTGACCACAGTTTTAACTAAATTATTAATATTTAACAATATTAAAGAAATATCTGAGTAAAAATTAATCATATTCAATGAATGATTTAGAATAAGATTAATTTAGTGACTACATTCGAATTATTTAAAATTAAAGATAATTATTAATAATGTTTTTATAGCTATTGAGAAAAAAAAATAAACTCATTTGGTTTCTTTTGTAGCTTAAATGCGAGAAAAAGAATGGATGTGGATTAGTCCTACTCACTAATGTACTTCTAAGGATAATTAACTTTATTCCTTAAACTTATCTATACGTACGCAAACAAAGTACTCAGCAAAGATGAAATGGAAAAAGAAAATTAAGAATCTTGATTATTATAATAATTTCTTTTAGATTTTTATGAATAGTACTAGTTATTTTCAGAAATTTTTATTTTGCTAACGAAAGTTTAATGTTATGAACAGTAAAATGTCAGGAAATTTTAATGAATCCTTCTAAACTATTTACGGGAGAATGAGTATGATCGGCCATAAGAGAAAAAGTATATTAAAAAAAAATGATTTACTGGTTTAACTATTAATTCAAGGAAGAATAAAAGTTCATATATTTGTGTTGTATGAGTGAAAAAATCTATCTTAATTAGAAAAAATTCTTTACCTCCAATTTTATTGTATTCATTCACAGAAGTATTGGCGTTACTTGGCACGACGTTGACCATGGGACATTATATAAAAAAAATAATAATAAATATATAGAAAAAGCAAATACCTATTAAATAAAGCCGACAAATGTGACAAAAGAAGTAGATAATTGAGGACAAATAAATAGGACTAAAATAGAAATAGACGAAAATCATGAGGAAGCAAGAATATTCCGAAACGTCGGTAAAGGGAAGTAAAAACAAGAATAAAGTTTTTTACAAATTAAAAAATATTTTTTCTCTTATGCAAGTTTTTTAGAATTTAATTTATCCAGTTTGGTGTTTCGTTGACTCTAAGACATGATTTGACATACCTACATAATCTAATTCTTCGGAACAAGACTTTAAGATACCATCGTTCGAATAATCACAACTTCACTAAATTTCTAATTTTAAGCTGTTATATAAACTTTTTTTATTCTACTATTTAAATTATTTTAGGCTTGTTTGATTCACCACTCACTATTCTTTTTTGAAATTTCTACTTTTTCATTAGGATATAAAGCGGTGTAAAACATAATGCATTTATGTATTATTAAAGTAGTATGCCTTAAAATTTATTTTGTACATAAAGAGGTTTGTGTATTTCAAGTTGAATTATTAATAATTTTACTAAAACTTCACAGGTATAAAATTTCGGTAAATGCTCTGATGTTTGAATTTTGATTCACACTGTAAATTAAGTTTCTCTTTTATACCGGTGGCTTTCCGGTTCCAAAGCTATTCTGCAATATCATGACGTGTAAATTAATATACATACACTTATTTTCTATACCGTTCACATATTGGTCGATTTTTCCATCGAGGGCATGGTAATAAAATACGATTGTTGTATTTATATGAAACAGAAAAGTTTTTGAGATTTTTTTTTAAATTTTTAAGGATGATCGCGTGCCTCTCTGTGGAATCCGCAAGTGTATTAAATTCCACTTTACAAGATTTTATATATATTTAATGCTTGGAAACCGGAAGGTATCGTGTGAATCGATCTTAAAACGCAAAAACTCCTCTCTATTTTCAATATTTTGTTGATGAGGGCACTTATTTAGATCCCTCCAGATGGGATACTCGGACACTGAAGCTTCAGAGATGAGGCCGTATGATACCCCCAGACAATGACCGATAATAATCCAGAATTGGGACAGCGGAGGAGCGGTCCTCCTCCGAAGAAGAGAAGAGGATGCCGCGAGCGGTTACGTGAGATGAATCTCTACCTGCCACCGCGAGGCTAACGAGTTTTTCTCGCCCAGTTTGATGCTCGTTTTGATTCAATTAAGCAGATACTCCTTAAGGGCCTACCATCGTGGTAGCGATGTTTATCCGTCAAGAATTTTTTTTTTAGTTTGTTTTACTCATTTTTATAATTGTTTCCAAACACGGATAATGTGCATAAATAAATCATTAAAACTAATTTTAATGCGAAAAGATAGACATTAATGTTTTTTGTATTAATGTGGTCCAGGTTGAAATAATATTTACTTACTTTTTTTAATAAATGATTTTATTATTCATGGCACAACGTTTGACATCGATTTAAGTCACCACTTGATCAAATAAAATTGGTGAAAGATTTTCCTTAATTTTAGAGATTTTTCAATGTATCAATTTATATGCGAAATATAACAAATAACTGAGGATCGAATTGGAGTGACACTAAAATGTACCAGCATATTACAGATACCTATAGTACATACTTAAGTATAGTATACTTATAAAATGTATTATACTTAGTGGTATCAACATAGAAGTATATTATATTTTTAATCACTCAGACCACTAAATCTGTATTCAAAATTACTGTCATCATCAACAATCCAATCAAAAAACCTTCAGGATAAATCTTTGGTGATATCGGGAATTACATTAGTGTTTCACCATCGGTTGTCATATAAAATTACATCATCAGTAAAAAAACTTTTTAGTTAGAAGGTTTTGGAATTAAAGTCGGGTAATATTTTATTTAATTCTAAATCACTAATACTTCATATTTTTCTAAAACAAATACCACATGTGTTTTATTTAAAAAAAATATATTTAGTACCTAAGTGACATTTAGTTGGGAAATTTCCTAGTAACTGATTTATTTTTTATTCTATTACGTTGGTTACTCGTTAACCATGAAATATTTTAAAACAGATAGTTATGGTTTTAATTAAATGTTAGTAGTGGATTTTTTTTTCTTAATTTGAATATTGAAAAATAAAAAATAAATCAAATGTATTGTGAATAAAAATATCAACTTAACCTGAATCTTAACTGCATCCATTGTTTTTAAACAAGGAAAATATTCAACTATTGTATATTTTAACATGTTTATTATTTTATATAAAATAATAAACATTTGATTTAGTTTAAACAAGGAAAATATTCAACTATTGTATATTTTAACATGTTTATTATTTTATATAAAATAATAAACGAGTATAATTATAGTGATATTATTTTTCTATTTAATATTTACTCAACGTTTGTAGATTTTATCTATTCGTCCTGTATATTGAATGAAATGAAAAATACTAACGAAGGGAGATTTTTTAATTTTATTTAAGTATTAATTATTTTTAAATTGTCTTATTATTAATTTTATTTTTTTTGATACTTAAATTTACATAAACTCACTAGAAAAATATATAATATCTAGACTGAGTCGAGTTCAAAATTAGCAGAAATATGGTGACTGGAGTGGTATACACCTTAATAAATTAGTACACTAACTTACACAAATATATTTCAAAGGAGCATGCCATTAAAAGAGTTGCGTGTATTTACAGCGTCAGAACATGTTTAAGAGTTGTTTGATTATGATCCTGAAACTCATGTCTCGGTGAGGCGACAGCTGCCACAGTCACGGAACCATATATGACAGTAAAATTGCCGAGAAATGCTGTCTTTAAACGTTAATTACTTGAATAAACTTTTTTGTATCATGGGATCGATTATTCTCAATTAGTCAGAGCTTAATGAAAAATAAACATTACCTAATTATTTTCCCGTATATTGAGTTACATATTTTAAGTCAATCTGTAAATTTCATAATTTTTATAAGAGAAAAATTGTCATACAGTTAAACATAATATTAAGAAATTAATACTTTTCGTATATTAACAATGTATTATACTTTTTTAAAAGAATATTATTCTTTTATCCGCGAGATAAAGAATATTATACATCCAGAAGGTTATACACAAACATTTGATTTAGCATTTCAAATTAAAATTTTGTACAACTTAGGTAATGAATATAAGATATTGATACTACCTATTATTTAAAAAACATTAGTTTAATAATTTATGTCAATGAATTACAACTATTTAAAAGTTGTTTGGTTTATGATTAGATTATTCACTAAATTCATTCCATTGTAAATGAATTTTACATACATAATTTAAAAGCTGAATCCTAATTATTACTTATTACCCTAATTAATAATGCTGGATATTAATCATAATTGATTATTCGATATTCTGAGCTTTCCATAGAAAATCATAAGCTATACCTGTATCTAAATAAAGTATTTTTATTGGTAAATAAAGCTTCGGATCATCAATGGAAATGTGAGAGTAATTGGAACCATCGCATAATTAACTTATTAAAAATGTCTTAAATTTTAATTTTTAAACAATCTCGTATTATCTGAAGAGTAAACTACAAACTTTAATCTTATTCTAGCTTAGCTTCCTCGACTCTGTTTGCGCAGGTGAGCAGGTGTGGTCCCTGCTTTGCATCTTTAATAAATTCTTGGATGACCGTATTATTAGGAAATAATTATCCGCGTAACCGACACTTTGACGAATACAAATGATGGAGAGACTAGATATTTTATATTTGCCTTAGCCTCAAAACACCTGCGATGAGACGGAATTACAGAGCCGCAATAAAGTCAGGGTGGAAGGTGCTAACGCAGTCCATTAATACGGCAACAGGGCCCTCGACTTCTTTTATAATTTTACAATCTTGTTAAGGAAAGCCAGCTTTCTCACAGTTAGCCAAGTTATAGCATAACTGCGGGATGTTTCCTTCAAACTTTTCCTAACGTGAGTACTAGTATAAAAATAAAATAAAAATTTAGTCGGAAGACAGTGCAAAATCAGTGTCAAGAAATTTTCAAGGTTCGTCAGTGGTAGTTTTAGTAACATAACCAAACTGTTTACACTTTCTTTAGGTATTTTTTAAAAATAATATAATTTTATGATTCCACATAATAGGCATGGGGAATGACAACATAATCTAGTAAACTTCAAAAATATTTATCAAATTCATCTGGTGCTTTAATAACAGTGATTATATAACAAAAAGTTTGAACAGCTTTGAACAAATTTTAATTTTGTCTTTTTTTGTTTAGTAAATTAATTCAAATCGACTTAATTAATAATTAAGAAAAAAATATTTAAAAAGAGATGGATAGAAATTTTTGGACATTCCCTAAAAGTATTTTTCTAATACCAGCCGAATTCTGATACATATTTATAACCTTCTAATTCAATTAGAGAAATTCATTCTTACTTTTATGTTATTGTTCTGTCTAAATACCAACATTACATACCGAATTTCAGTTGCATTAAAAGTAAAACAAAAATACTTCATTGTATCGCAACAATGTTAGAATATTAACAATGCCCTCAGAAATATATAAGAAATTTTTATTCATTTTATTTTTGAAGTAGAATTTATTTTTTTATGCCCACACTCAATATATTAGTTCACATATTTTTTTTTAAACATATAAGAAGTATATTTCAGTAATTTCAAATTATTTGGGCTGAAAATACTAAGACTTTGAGGAAACATCACTTTTACATAACCTTCAAATTACACCTTTGAAATTTTAAATTTCTGTAACAGGCCTCAAATTAATTATTACAGACTTAAAACTTGTTAACTATATTTTTAGAAATTGGAAAATCTGTAGTAGAGGATTAAAAAAAATCCAGAAAAATTTATGATTTTACAGAGAGCAAAGTGTTTGCGGACAAATTCTACTTATTTTTAAAGGAAGTTTTCTCTTGTTTACTTTTCTGATATTTATAATGATCTAACATAAATAGTTTTTAGTAATTGCATCCTATTAAACAAAATCTAATAAGAACTATTTTTCTCCTTTTCTGTTAAGAATCGGAACACGGTCTGCATGAATTTAATATTTCTAGAGACTCACGGGAGACCCTGTGTATTTAGTGAATATGCTATAGACGAGTCGACTCATACAAATAGAGTAATTTCAGATTTTCGCCTTTTTACTGGAATAATTTAGCTATGTGAAATATGATTAGAATTCTACCGGGCTCTCAAAAAAGCATATTTTAGATTTTTTTATTCAAAAAGATTTTCCAGACTAGGTAAAGTTCAAAATATGCTCTCCTGCCACACATATATATATATCAGATAACCCGGAAGTCACAAAAACTGAGTTCCTAAAAAAAAAAAATACCTTAACAACCTCGAATTACCTCTAAACATTACAGTCTATTTTTGCGGAGATAAAATACAATCGTTTAAATTTAAAAGATATTTACCATTTGAAATTGGTTTAAAACGGCTAATTAAATTATTCACATGCCCATAAAATTTAATATTTTAAAACAAGTATAAGTTTTTGATTAATTATGAGAGATAGTTGTATAAGTTTTTGAGTTACTATAGGTAGAAATATAAAAATGTTACACAATAATTTAGCTTGAGAACATTCTTCGTCGTTCTAAATATCCTATTATATGACCCATGAATGCTGGTCGCTCTAGCAGATAATTAACTGATTAATTGAGCACAATAAAGTTAAATAATTGAGATTCCAGGGACAGCTCTATCCAGCTCAACAGCAATTACCTCTGTCGGCTAATAGGAGAAGTCTTTAATATTCAAAGACAATGGCACTTCCTCGAATGTAAGACCAGTTGCTCGTTTGCACGGCTTTCTTTATAAGGTGGCCCCCGGCAGAAGCTACGTGACCAAGATCTAAGAGGCAGAGATATACTCCACCACTCCAGCTCCGCTTCATATCTTGTTACATCCCTGACTTATTGCCGAGCTTCCAGAATGGAAAGCTCTTCCTCCTCTATAGTGTTGCGTAATTAAAAATCATTTTATTTCAGGAATCTTGTAAATAAATAATTGGATGTGATTACAGTTATGTTCAGAGTTTTGGGGGAAAGTAAGAATGAATTATTTTAAATTATCATTATTGTCTCTTTAAGTCAAGTAAAATGGTGCAATGTTATACTACATTGAGCAACATGTTTACCGGACTTGAACGCATTCGAGCTGCTGATTGAAGACAAAAAAGTTCAAAATAGTTCTGGCATATTAAAATAAATATCTCTCTGTTGTTGCAAATTTGAACTAAATTAATTAAAGAATGTCTTGTAGTGAAAAATATTTATAGGATGGGACGGAGTCAGAAATCTTGTGTTAAATCTCGTTTCTAATCTCACTAAAGAACACAAATTAAACTGTTTATTTTCTATAATTTAACTAGGTGTTTTTTATTTCAAAGATCTGTAGAAGGGAGTTACATTGTTGCTTATTCTACAGAGATATGATTTTTTACTTAAGCACTGTGGTTTTAAATAAAGTCTGATCATCAATTTAAAAAATTGAAATAAAAATTAATTATTATATGAAGGTTGGGAATAAAATAAAATAATTAATTGTCTTATAATTTAATTTTTAAGATAATACAAAAATAATTATAAAGAAATGTTGGCCAACACTGATAACGAACGGTACTCGGTAAATTCCTTTTTTTTTTAGTTTTTCAGCGTTTTAGTAAATTTTAAAATATTTATCCGATAGTTTAGTGGGTAATTATAAGAAGAATAGCAAATGATTGAACACAATGATAAAAAAAAGATCAATTAGGGCTCTTAGGAGACAAAGCAAATGTAAGTTGTAATTTTGTACTCATGTCAGAACAAAATAAAAATATTTGTAGCAAGGATGTTTGTATTTAACGTCCCTGATATGAATAAATTTTTTTGAACCACTTCCATCCACGTTACGAAATGATCTTCAATTATACCTAAATTGTAATAATATATATATATATTTTTTTGTTCAAGAATATAGGTAACGGAAATATTTTATTTCTTTGTTAGTAATTTGGAGAGAAATACCTATCTCTAATTCTCATTAAAACAGTTTAGCTCTCTAATTCCCAAGTCACGCGTAACTATCATGAGCCTGAAAGTATAATTCATCATCAGATTATCGGCTCGACGCCCCTCCGAAAAAATAAATAAAAAAAACATGAAACAGTTTAAGTATTGTATCTGAGAGTTGAGCGATGGGATGATATAATCGATCTCATTTTTTTCTTTGTTAATCTCATTCGAAGGCGAAAGAAACAGAAGCCGTTTCCAAATTTAATTGTCCCGATACATTTTAATGTCGTTTTTGTTCCTCAACTGGGAGAATTTTCTTTGAGCATCCTCCCGTCGATGTTGACACTGGTTGACCCGTCTTGCTTGTTTATGATTTGCTGCACATTAATAATTCTTCTCGAAAAGGAGAACTTCTTTATATGTTCCTCGCTCGTCGGCTCAATGGATTTTTTTTTTTTTAAAACTTTTTTTTTTATTTTTATTGGAAGCGATCGAGAGAGTGTCTGCTTCGTTGTTTTATAGCGGACTTCTGCTGACAAACATGTGGTAGGCTTTTAGAAAGAAATGGACTTTCATTGGTACCATTGGATCAATATATGATCAATAATGTGGTTTAAATATTATGTAAACAGTTTTACCAAGATTGCTTACGCGGCTCATATTTTTTTTCTCTCAGTTTTCTAGAAAATCAGGTCTTTATAACAGTGTTTTGATAAAATATTTCACATGTAATCTAAAATTGGTTAAATACCGTAATGTTATTCATACACACTCAAGTAATGTAACTAGGCAATCAAAAATGTTGAACAAACAAATTAAGCCTTTAAAAGTAATTTAATTTTGTATACGTTAATAACTTTTTTGATATATTTCCAAAAAATAAAATAAATTAATTTTCTATCCTTTATCTACCTCGCTCCCTTTGTATTTTTTTTAAAATGACAATTATTATCTATAGATTCACTGTCAATGAGTTTTTCATTTAAGATTAGGATAATCCACAGGTAAAGATAGAAACATTGGAATAGAATTTGTTGTATTTGTACTTAAAACTACAGGAAGTGCAGCAAAGATATCCTCTGGAATCTGTTTCTAGACACTCCGTAAATTATTGCTATAAAAGATATGGAAAATCAGTCAAGAGAACAAAAGAAAACTTTTGGGAAATTAGGTGAGGATGGTACAGTGTCTTGAAGTACTAGTAATCTGATAGCGGAATGGTCTAAAAGCCTAAATTTGTTTTTTCTCCTAAGCGTCCTTATTGATACTTTTTTTATCAAATTGCTCATAATTTTTTTTTCAATCATAATTGTTCAATCATTTACCATGCTTCTTAGAATTTTTTTTTATATGCTCTTAAAACTATCTACCAATTAATTATTTTTATTTGTTATATATAATTATTTTATTTATTATTAACTATCTAATATGAAATGTAAAATTTTAATTTTAAGATAAACACAGTGGAAAAATTATATTCACTCTAAATAACAATATATTTTATAATTAAGTTGTTATAATGAGTGAGTCCAATCAAATCCTATATCAATGTCCAATTGGTTCCCTTATTCATTTGGGACTTTATTTTTGCGAATTACTAACTATAATTGAAAATCAATTCGTCAAATATAGTTAGTTTATATAAATCAACTTTGAAAATTAAAAATAAATATATTGTGGTATATAAAACACATTCGATGGGGGAAAATTTAGCTTTTTAAATGTTGTATTTAATATGTCATTAAAATATTTGTTTATAAAAACTGCTAAATTAACTTTTGATAGAATGACCCTAATTTTAGTGAAGAATATCATGTTTTACTCAAATGAAGCATTTTTCATTTCAAGCCTCTCAGTTTGAAAAGATTCAGAAAAAAAAGCACTAATAATAATAGGAGAAAACAATGACAATAATAAAAACTTCTCAGACACCAATACTTAAGAGTGACTTGGATAAGAGAACAATTTAATTAATTAATAATAATTAACTTTAATTTAAAACATTATTTTATATGTTTTAATGATGTCTTACATAAAGTCTTCCATCTATCATTGACTAGCCAAATTATTACATTTTTGAAAAAATATTATCTCAACTAAGATAATAAACTAAGCCAAACTAAGGATAAGTTCTTCAGAAATATAAGTCCTATTATTGCATTGAAATGGATTGTCTTCTTTTCTAATTGTAGCTAATTCTATTTGCTTTCAAAGAATGATGATGCTTAAAAAGGTCATCGAGAAGACTATGGAAGTAAAGGAGAAGTGGAGAAAGGCAGACGGTAATAAAGTAATTGTCTAGGGGAGGGCGGAGAGCTCTTGACTGAAGGGTACTCTTGGGGGCCAAATTGGATGAGAAATCTATATGGCTAAGTAGCAACAGCTTCCATCATTTAGCCCTCTTCGTCTCCTTTTTTTTCCGGTGAACAACCCTCTTCTTAATCTCTTTATTTAGCCTCTTTGAGTTTTTTTTTTTTGTACTACTAGGGTCATGATGCCAGGACACAACTTTAAATATTTCAGCCATCTGACCACTTGTGAATCGCTCCTGCGGTATAGAGAGAAAAGGATTCGACGTCGCTTGTACGCGTCGCTAAGAACCAGTTTTTAAAAATGTATACAATGAGCGAACTTTAATATCCAGTCCCCTGCTGGTTGAATTCATTATCTTTCCCGACAACTGACATAAATGTTTGACTTATTCCTGAGGGGACCTTTCTCGAAACCTGGGGGTTCATTAATTATTGCCGGCCGTTATTTCTTCAAATTGATCAATTATGCCCAGTCCTGGAATTTTATGAGGATGGAAAAGAATTCTAAACTGATAATAAAATAGACAACTTAAAAAAAAATTGATATAGTTTTTAATATTTATGAAGAGATGATCAGTAAATGGTGAGTAAACAGGGCCGTCCGTGGCTCATGTGGCTGAGGAGCAGGTCTTGACCACATGGGAACTTCAGCGGCGCCGGTTGGAATCCGGCCTGCTTGTTGTTGACTTTTTTCATTGAGGTGGCCTCACAAAATGAAAAGCTTGACTCCCCAACACCTTTACAATTGGTCACCTGTAGATACCCTCCCCGTATGTCAGAAATGACCAAGGTCATAAAAAAGAACACTGTTGGCGTAACATGAACTACTTTTAAACCCTACTAATACTATTATGGTATAAGAACAAAAAATTAGTTCTCCTAAATTCAAAGGAATGATTTATAACAAAAAAATATATGAGGAAATGGAAAATTGATGATCTCCAAAATACAATATCTAATATAAATCAATTATAATATCCAACACAAAGTACACAGAACAATAACAATTTACATTATTACTTTATAAATCATAATCAATTTTATATACACTAAAGAAAAGTTTATTTCTAACTATTAACCAAATACACTTGAATGTTTATAAAAACGACGTAATAACTGAGAATCATGTCATGGCAACGGTCGAGTATACTTTTGATTTATTTTTTTGATAACGAAGCGAATGAAACATTATGGTTATAACAAACAAAAAAAGAAAAAAATACCTCTTAAAAATTTATGATAAAAAAAGTAGATTGCAAAAATAAAATAAAAATTCATCTGTCCGTCGTGGTTTTATTCTGGACTACTAGGCCTTTTTTTTATTAAGCATTAAAGTCACAGTGCGCCCCACGATAATGCTCGGAACTTGACATTACTGTTCACCAATTTTTCCAATCTATTTCTTTCTTTATCGTTACTTAACTATTAACTAACTCTCTATAACCCTAAATTATTTCATTTTATATTATTGTCCATATATCAATCAAATATATAATACAGTATACAAATATATCGGCATACTTGCCTGTATAATAAATATCATATTGGATCAATAGCCAAGAAGTGCCGATTTTGTTTTTTAAATATTAATAATTTTTTTTTATGTTATATATAAATAATAAATGTGTTAAATTAACGTATATACCATTCAAATAAAAATTCTAAGTTTGAAAGTTCTAAAGAATAAATTAACAAATTTAAAAGTAAGAATTTAAATATAAAAGAATAAAATAAATCGATAGGATTATTTCAACAGGTGTGGGTGGTTAGAGAGTTGGACATTGGAAGGATTGATATCTAGTTCTGGCCAGATTGGTAGCTCTAACACAAAGGTTGTTGTGAAAGATATCATTTTTGACAAAGTAAAGAACGCTGAAGATTTACTAAGGATCTTGGATTTGATATGGGAGGAATAGTATGTTCTAGTAAACTCTCCAAACAGATCTTATTGTAGTAGACCGTTTTTTAAGTAACTATTTGTTAAGCGTTGTAACAGTAGTATTTATATCATTAAAAAATATTTCTTGATTTTGACTAAATATTCACATTAATTATCCGATTATTTATTTATAAAATAAACGTCTAAAAATTATTTGAACCAATGAAGACCCGTCATCATTATTAATTTATTGAACCAACGGAATTTTAAAGATTTGCTACCAGTATTCATAAATTGAAAAGAATTATCATTTAAGAAAAATCATAGTTCATGAAACAAACAAGATGATATTTTTTTCTATTTTATTTATACAAGTAATTGATTTCATCTGAGCACTAAATTAGACCTGAGATAATGGCAAGAGTGTTAAGCGTTCCAATTTTTGAATGGTTGAAAATTCTTTTCAATATTGAATGTTTATGTAATTGCATAGACATAGTTATAGTTACCAATTACATTAAATCTTGTGGTGAATGTATCACACAACTTTCATTTACTAACCTATTTACGTCCCCACGTTTTGTGTAGGTCAATGAGCTCCTGATGTAGTTAATGCTATTTTTGTGATTTTCTAAAAAAAAAACCTAAATAACAGGAAGAATAAACATTATGAACAAAAAAATTTGTATTTTTACATGTTCGTATTTTAGGGTTTCTCAAGATGGGAATAACAAATATAAATTTTGATACTGCCAAAAATACAACAATTTAACAAATTGTTTGTTTAACGTTCGAATCTGATTTATTTATGTATCCTATTTTTCCTTTAATTAATCATAAAATTCTTTGATATTTTGTATTTATACATTTTATATTATTGCTAAGAGTAAGAATTGTTTATGTTTTCAAATGAACAAAACTAAAGGTATATTTTTTTTTAAAATTGGGCATTCAAGTCCTGTCAGTCTATTTCAATGGCCTATCTGATAATAAATAATTGCTCTTTAATTCACTAAATTTAATCTAAACCGTTATTGCCGATATAGTGAATATCGATTCTATTAAGTGGCACTTGATAGAATCCTATAGTTCGAATTTAGCGAAAAAGTTGCTGTCCCATCCCAGGTGTATAACCAGAATAAATGTGTAATTTAAGTTTCGTACGACTGTTCATTTTTGAGCAAGGCTGTTCACAGACACACAGACAGTTTTTTGGTCAAAAACAAGAGTATGAAATTTTTCTCGATCGGAATAATTTCCCTTACTTTATTGTAGGAAGATAGCCCGGGTGGCGGTGAATAAAAGTAATTTTATTGTTAACCGCTTTGTAGGGCTTCGTCGGGGCTGTCAGATTGAAACAAAGATGAAAACGTATTTACTATACGTTTTCTTTTACTATTTTGATACCTTTATTGACTGTCACCTGGACTATCTTCTTACAATCTACTTTAAAAGCTCAACTATCTTTTTCCAATAAAAAGTCCCTTACTATATATTCCATATGTTGAAGTAAAAAGGGTAGTCGATGGATCAAATGCCAGTAGACTATCTTAAACAAACATTTTTCTTGTTTCTTTTCTCCGATCCACCACACGAAGTTGTCAGAATACAGCAAGAAAGGGCATGGCGATTGCGTGCGTAGAAATTAAGTGCAACAAATCGGTTAGTGTTGGGCCAATTAGGAGTAGGAGCGTGCGAGCGATCCTCATTAGATCCGTAGCATAGCATGGGTCCATGCCACGGCACAGATAAACTAATTGGATATTAAATTTTATCTAGCTATGTTTATGTTTGCTTAGCTCAGTTTCCGAACCGGATCATTAAAAAAAAAAGAATACTATAATTTGCAGGGTAAGTAAACTCTAAAAAACGGTTTCAGTAAAACTGGAATTTATTTGGTGTTGTAGATTTTACCGGAAGGTGATATGGTTAGCATCAACACTGAACCGCCAGGTTTATCTCCCAATCCACTTTGAATTTGCGGAGGTGTACCCCATTGTACGGGAACCAAAACTGAACTATGTGTCTTATTGTACACTGTTTGATTTATTTCACACTATTGTTTTCTGGAAAAAGAACTAAAAAGTAGATATCTGTCACAAAAAATAAAGAATCGAATCGGAGACCAAACAAAATAAAAAAAAAAAACTCTGGTCCGTTGCGCGCATAACATACCTCTCTCTTTCATCACTTTGAGTTGAAATTAATCTTAACTCGTTTCACAACAAATAGATTTTTACTATCTTACAGTGACAATATTCTCTGTACTAATTTTTCAAATGAGGCTATCTGTTAACAGACCGACTAACACCAATTTTAACAGATATAATAATATTTCTTGTTCCAAATTTTTAATAATTTCCTTTTTCAAAAGTATTACGGAAATATAAAAATGTAACCATTAACCAAAATTGGAATTTATTTAGTGCTTGATTGTAACTAAATCGACAATGAAAATCAAATAATGATTTTATGGATTTTATTAATCGTGTCTACTGACAGGCTCAGATATAGGTTAAGTGAAATTAAAAAAATAATTATTTAATAACTATGTCGACATGGCAATATTATTAAACGAAAAAACCAGGGTTTCGCCCGCCAGTCAAACTCATGTTAAAATAGATCTTTTATTTATGCGGTTTTCGTCATTGCCCTCACCATCTTTTGACTATCTATGTTAAATATGCCCTTTTTTTTTTTCGAAAATATTTGGTATTCAAACGAACTATAAAACTATTACTACCCTTATTTCAGGAAATATTTTTTTAAACTGGAAAAATATTTGGCCTCTTATCTCTTTAAGTTAATAATAAAACTCTTCCATAGTTTATATTTATACGTTTTTCACTAGTAGTAAAAATGTGAAAAGGTTAATTATCTCAGTCATACAAAATTCAAGTTACTTTGAAGTAAGATTTTTTAAAAATCCGTTTTTCAATCCCTGTCGGACGATTTCAATTAGAAGCTGATATTAAAGATTATTTGATTTTATATTGGTGTGCCGAGTATAATCAAATCCATTAGAGCCGTTTTTGATAAAATCGGAAAAAAATGTAAAAAACCGATTCGATAAAGTGGCTTCTGTTCGGTGTAAAATATTTCTCGGTGTGAGCTCCTCGATTGATAAAGAATTCTTTGAACGCCAAAGTCGATCCAAAGCAAAATCATAATTTATTATAAATTATTTTTCGCTATCAGATGTTTTTGTATTAGATGACAATTAGTAATAATGATAAATGTAAACATTCTTGAATAAAATTCATTCATTAATATATTACAAATTAAATAAATTTAAATTAAGATGAAAATAAAATAAAGTATCATAAACATGAACACGCAATTAATTACACTGGAAACACCAAGAATAGGTAAAGTATGACTCAAGGAAAGAACAGAGATTTCTCTTCCGCATCACTGGAATTGCGTTTTTCAAAATCTTTCGGATTATGTTTATTTTACAAGAAACAATATGTAAATAGTGTGATGTGTATAAGCTTCCTTCTTAAGAAATTATCCCATGAGGTGAACGTAAATGGCCGAGCGTTTTAAGCCACATTAATTTTCTATGTTTCGTTCCCGTCTCAGAAGTTGGTTGAATACGGCTGTGCAGGTTGACTTTTATTCCGTGGTGAACTTTCGAAATAGATTTCGATTTTCCCATCTATACATATTGTAGTTATTGCCCCTCGAATACCATACAAAATGACAAGCTAACAGTTTTTACTATATTTAATTTTCATAAGTAAGGACAATGTAAGAAGGTTAGTAGTTCTCATTTGCATGCTCCTACTTTACCACTTGTTTTGTTTTTGCTAATGTACACTTTATTAAATTTTATAATTTATACTTTAATTACTTTATTGCTTACTTGTACAGCTACAAAGGATATCAATGAGAACCTGCTCACAAGTACTTCTGTTCCAGAGCGGCGTATCACCTTCGAGCACGGGCGCGGTGTCGCCTACCCCCGGTAGCCCTTGCTGCGAAGGAGGCCGCCCGGTCCTCAGCGACCCCTCGTCGGGGCAGACAGTCTGCTCCTGCCAGTACGACCACCCGACGAGGCTCGCCCTCTCTTCCTACCCGAGGCCTTCAGTGTATTCGGCCCACTACCCGTCCACTGAGCAGAATCCTTATCCGAGCATCGACAGCTCAGCATTTTACTCACCACTTGTAAGTAACTTATTATACATTTATATGGATGCTAGTTATTTAGGTTAATTGTAAGAAGATAGTCTAGGTCAATAAAGTCACAATAAATATTTAAAAAAATAGTATAGAAAACTATTTAATATAAAGATTATATTCTACTACTTTGTATCTTTATTGACCGCCACCCGGACTATCTTCCTACAATCTACTTCATACGGTCAACTATCTTCTTCTGATAATTCAGGTTAAACTATATCTCAAATAATCAGTTTTATGCTTAATGAGATTAATTTTAATAACAATTAACGGTTTTAATTTTCCTGGTCATATTTTTTTAAGATTTTTATTTTGTCGTGTAGAATTATATTCTGTCATATATTTACAGAGATTGGTAAGCGTTTTTAAAAATTTATTCCGAAGACTGTCTTTATTTTGAAGGTAGTTTGTCATATCCACTGAAATCATTTGAAAGAAAAACATCTTAGCTAAAGAGAATGAAAACTAAAAGAAAAAAAAAATTAAACGTTGTAATTTGCGCTGTATTTAAGTTTAAATCTGATTAAATACAAAATATTTCCTTAGACTGATTAGTAGTTTACTGGTGCCGATCAGGCGTCTAGAGGATAAGTGATTTCAGTCCACCTTTGTAAAAAATAAAATTGCAACGCTGAGGAATGAGAAGTACAGTAGAATAACGATTTCGTTTTCAGTTTTCTTATGTTATAGTTTCATTAATTTTTTTTCTCCACAAAATGAGTTGACTACTTTATTAATCAATTAATATGTGATTAATATTTATCAATTTTTAAGGTTTAAACTTTTTTCCGTAACCATTAATTTGTAAAAATTTATTATGTAATTAAAAGTAAACATCAACTTCATTATTCTCAGATAAATTGTTTTGTTGACTAAGATAGTTCTTCCCATGGACTCTTCAGATATTTGTAGGTACACTCAAGACTAGACTTAATATGTACTATACTTATGTGTCAATTTCGTTGGTAGTTTCCCTGACCGTTGAAGTGAGATGTGATATCTTCTTTACGTTTATGAAACTCGTAAATCGTTTACTATCTATCTACTTCAGAGTAAATGATATTAAATTTTATACAAAATATCTCAAGAAAAATGCGAATTAAGATTTTTAAATAACGTTGTTAAAAAAAAAAAAAAAGACTCATTTGTTTATTATTTAGTAGTTAGTTATTACTTAGTTATTTAATCTCATTGTTCCAACTATTATTTTATTTTTTTCTCCTCTACTATATATCATAAAATAATACATTTTTTATTTTTATCACATATTAAATCATAATTTTATTAATATATCTATAAGCTTTTCGATATGATGAATTCCAGTTCATAATGTCTCTAGTCAGGATATTTTATAATGTTTCATTTCTCTTCCTGCTGTATTTTATTCTAGTTTAATTTTTTATATTGGGAATTAATAAATTTCTGGGTTTTATAAGCATACATTTGATATTTCCTATGTTTGAATCTAGTGATATACTTTCTTCAAAAATAGATTTTGCATTGTGAAAATATCTCTATACTTTTAATATAAGACATCATAACAGAATTATCTTTTTCAACTGAATCCTCTCTTGTATCTTTCTGCCCTTCAGTCGATCAGAAAAAATCTTTATTTTTCATATTTACACAGTTTCTAAATGACTGTTTTTCTGTCTCTGTAATTTACTACCTCTGTAAGGTTTTAGTTTAAAACTTTCATGGTTGACTCTTGTATTTTTTGTTTAGTTGTTCGTATTTTTTTTTAATTCATAGTTTCATAATTTGTGATATCAATGCCACATTCTTGGAATGAAAAAATTTTTTTTTATTAAAACTTTTGGTATAATCTCAAAATATTCTATTACCATATTTTTGACAAATCTGCGTTTAATTTGAAACTTATAATTCGGAAATGTTTGTTATAATGAATAGGTTCGTTGGATAGTTTTAGCATAATCATGGATTTCTTTTGGTAAACATTCTGGTTATTTATTGAATGAAATTTGACTAAGGGTTATTTAGCTTATTAATAACTTCATTAATAATGTATCGAGTTAATTTGAATAATATTAAATATTTTAAATAAATATGTGCAGGGGATTGTGACTGCAAGGGCTTACGTAAACGAGGTCTCTTTGCTCCGTGGTCACCTGTCCAATGAACGCTTGGCTTCATGCATATGGATAAGGCAGAGATAAAACGACCTATTATACCAAAGCAATAAACTTGCACTTTATCTTAGATGGCATTGGAATCTTATTTCTCTCGTTTAAGTATAGTGAATCGATATTCTATCTATATCTTTACATTTAACAGTTTACCTGAATATTATTTAAAATTTCATCGAAGTACTAGATAAATCTTAATTTGTTAATTCGCTGTAATACAAACACATAAATCAATAAAAATGTAAGAATTATGAATCCAATGGTAAGCTTCCTCATTGAATTTTATCTATTATCAGACAATACACAACCATTGCTTGCACTACATAAGACCAATTACATGAAGAACATGAACCATAAATCAAGGATATATCTGGAATCTGTCAGGCGATCTCTGGAGCTAAGAAGAACGCGACGAGAGAACCAAGGTGAGGCAGAAGTAATGAATTGCAGATGAATTACAAAGGGGGCTGTAATTGGTCAAGGAGATAAGATTGGCAGTGACTGGAATAGTGTGGAGAGTTACATGAGGAAGACTTATGGGACAAAAACTGGTAAACCCGGGCAATGGGCAGCGACTCCTCGTGGACCGGTTCTTCCTGGCGGGAGGTCGCCTTCCTCCCATCCTTGATCATCTTCTTGGGCTCCTGCTGTCCTCTGTCCCGTGTCCTCGTGGAGTTATAGCGAGGTCTGTGTGGGAAGTGAGGGGGGTACCTGTCCGTGACCATATCACACACCGTGGGAGCACTGAAGTACCAGAAGAATGCAACAGTATCTTCACTTACAGTTTCCTTACAACTTTTTCTCTCGTAGACTCTATGTTTTGCATCATATGTACATCATGATATTCAAAATCTAATATAATTTTTACTATATAATCATACTGATTTTGGGCTAGTATAAAAATGTGATTTTTCATTTTAAGATGTCTGGTACGATGCCTGATTATATTATATTATTTATTTTTCATGCAACACACAATTTTCTATTAGCACACTACTTTGAGCTGGAATTCACCCTCGCTCGTTTCAAAACGTCATTTTCTTTGTTATTTAATATGCTAATCTTCCCCAGATTATATGTGTATATCTATTTGTACCATTATTATTTTGTCCGTGTTTCTATTGTTTTATTTGACATCATATCTAGATAATTTTGTGAGATTTAGACGTTTGTACTCTGAGGACCTTAAAATGTGTATTTTGATAGGCTTGGTTCGAAATCTTCCCTTATTGTCTAGGAGCCAATGGAATATTTATTTAAAGGACGAGTATGTCAATGCCCTCTTTCAATTAAGCTTATCGAGTACAACTAGAATTGGCAAGCCTAGTTGTCCAAATTAGAATATATCTTTTTTTAGCTGTTTAGCGCGTGTAATTGGGCATCTTGAATGTTTGGTGAAACTTCGTCATCGAATAAGTAAATAAGTCGATTAAGGACATTAATTGGCTTTTGTGACTAAAGCTGGTACACTATGCTACGAACACCTTCCGACGTTGGACGCTTGAGGGCTGGATCGAGTGATCCTATATCCGACTACGCCCTAAGAGGTTAAAATCATTCCAAACATTAATTAATTAAAGTTTAAATCTACCTTCTTCTTCTCTTTCTTTTTATTTTAATCATCAAAAGTCTTCTTTTTTTTTTTCTGAACCATTAATAAAATAATAACTAACTGTTTTCGAGACTGAATAGTCAGTCCGCTCGACAGAATAGTCACTTAACCTAAACGTCGTGAACGTGTGGAAAATGACCTGAAATCGTCGGGAAAAAGTGAAGCAAGGAACGAGCTGGAGGAGGGGAAGGGGAGGCAGATAGCCCATTCATAAGTTTCTTCAAGCCGCTTCTGTTCTACAAAATGTATCCGGTCTGGGCATTTCTTTCGCCATCCTCAGCAGAGCAGACAGACAGACAAAAAACACAAAAGGGAGCAAAGAATGAAGGGGGAAAGACAATTTACGTCAATCAGGGGCGCCGGAGGTGTGAGAATCGTGTGGGGCGCCGAGGTGGCTTTTTATAACCACTTAACACACAATGCCGCCACGTCCACTTCTCCTCTTCATAAATAATACATTCCATTTCTCTTTTTCGAATCATTCTCAAATAGCTCAACTTATGTATGATTACCTTATTGAACTTTTAAAGTGAGTACCAGCTCTTTACTGTGGGAACAGTGATCACACCAAACCGCCATGAAAAGACCTCCTCCGACATTGAAACGTGTATGGTTTTCAGCTATTCTTAATTCTTCAAATCTAAGTTTCTGAATTACTTACTGTATCCATACTGACATCTTCATATATTTTCTTAATTTCCCAATGAAAAGATCCAATACATTATTAGTAATTTTTGGCTCAGTAAATTGTAAAACGATCTAGAAGTTGTTAAGTCGGTAGTTGTTAAGGAAGAACAATAAGATCATTTTTCTTTGGTCCAATAGAACACGAACAGGATCATTAAATAGTTTATCTACGCAGAAACTGTCAGTATAATAGCACTTACTGGATAAACGGTTTAAACTTCCAATTCATTACAAAATACTGATCTACATGACTGTAATAAGGCCAATCTGGCCATACGGATTTGAGCATTGGGGCTCCACTAAACTTTCGAATTTCTCTCGTATCCAATTCCTACAATCCAAAATCCTTCGTAAAATCCTCAATGATCCTTACTTTGTCAAAAATAAAATCATACATAAAGACCTTAATGTTCCATATGTAACCGATCTAGCCCTAACCAGATATTATTCCTTCCATTAAAAATTTTCATTTCAATTTTGAAAAAAATATAAATAAATTACGGCGAAGTGTCATATTGTTATCGTCTGAAGTCATCGATATGTTCTCTTTTTTGGAAAATTTTGAGGTTTAGTACGATTGAGTGGTACGATTTTTAAGACATATCGTACTTTTTTTGTTATATTGAGTTGTAACTGATTTCAAGTTTAGGTTAATAATCATTAAACACTGAAATTAGAACTAATTAGATCACATCTATATATTATACAAACTATTTCAATAAGTTTTAAAATTGGAAACAATTATGTTTGCCAAATCGTAGGTTAACCATAATTAATTTTTTTGTATTGAATCACCTCTTTTTTTTTTATTAGTTCCTGTATAGAGAACGATAAAATGTTTATTTTTAATTGATGAATTATTCGAGGCCGTGTATTCTTTTTTAAAAATTCTTACGTTAATTTTGATTAACGTGTAAGAATTTTTATATCATTTTCACAAAACGACATGGTAATTGGATTCATTGATTATTTATATTTGACTTTAATATTTTTTTTTTCAAATTCCTATTTCCTTATTTCTGTTCCTTTAACCCAAATTAAAACGCATAATTGAAAGGTCTAGCGATTATTTATTTATAGGTTTTTTAAACATTTAATTGTTACTTATCAAAGAAATGCCAATTCAAACAATTGATTTTGTAAAAGCTCTAAAAACCTAGTAGAGGTTTTCTGGTTAAAACCCTGATTGAGTTTGCCACACATTAAGCGGTAAACTTGATTAACAAATTCATGAGATGCATTAAGAGTCCAAACGCGGTGCGGTCAGCCATTTTTGGCTTAGTGGATCGGGTGAATGCAATAAAGCTTGTGTCTCATCATAAGTAAATCATAGTAACAAATACTATGCTCTACACATTAGTGCTAGAGCGTACAGAGCAGAGGCAGTGTATACCGAAGGGATTGGTTTAATTGAGTGGGCGAGGGGGTAGCACTTAGTGGTAATGGTTGCTTGGGAGCGAAA
Source organism: Halyomorpha halys (assembly GCF_000696795.3). Classification (NCBI taxonomy): domain Eukaryota; kingdom Metazoa; phylum Arthropoda; class Insecta; order Hemiptera; family Pentatomidae; genus Halyomorpha; species Halyomorpha halys. The sequence goes on along the minus strand of NW_027110100.1, from coordinate 434,596 downwards.
TCAATGCCGCCCCGGGGGTGGTCACCGTGAAATCCACCGCCCCTCCTTCTGTATTCCACTAGTTCTATATACATCCTCTATTACATATATACTCACATCTAATGACTATATATGTAAACGATTTACTGTAAAGTGTAAATTCCGAAGAATCTAATGGGAATAGTCAATAAACGATCATCGTCAACTATACCATCCCCGGTTTCCCGCAGGGATCTTGTTTAAGTCCAATATTATACAATTTATTCTTAACTTACTATTCGAAATAAAAAAACGTTAATATAGCCCTCTTCTTCGATGATATAGCATAACCCTCATCTTATATAATTTAAAGAATCTCTAACAGACTAGAAGAAGCTTTCAAAAAAGCTTGTTTAGATTTCATCTAAACATTGAAAGAATAGGATAATTTCTCTCGAACGTAATGATCATTCTCCTAAATGATACTCCTATCACTTTTTGTCATATCCGCCAAATACTCAGGAGTAATGATAAACTGTTATTAAACCACGATATTGATTTGAAATTAGAAAAATGCAAGAAATGTGCAAAATGTTGGCATATTTTAATAAAAAATCAAAAACTATAACCATGAAATAAATTGATACTCAATCAGCCAGTACTAAAACCATTCTTAACATATACCTGTCCCATGATAAGCTTCTCCAAGATGACCATGAGAAGAAATGCCTAAGAATAATGAATAACTAATTACACAAGAATGACACTAAGTTTCATTCAGAATTAAATATTTACAATGCACATGAATACAAATACCAATTGAGTCATCATTACTTTCAATCTCTCTCTCAATCTTTTAACCATGTAGACAAAATTTATCTTCGGCTATTTTCTGAATTAACTTAGTTGAATTGTTCCGAGTTACGACGATTTTGAAAAAAAAAAATTTTTTTTCCTCAGAGCTTTTGTCGCTTAAATTACAAAACCTTTAAGTAAAAATTACTCTAAATATTAATCATATGGATTATTTTAAATTAGTACGAAAAGTGGAAGGCAATAAGACAAACCCATATCCAATAAGGAACCTACCAAAATATAATTTTTGCAGTCTTTTATAAGCCGTATCGATATTTTTTCCACTTTGCGACAAAAATGCACGGTTCAATCTGTATTTTATATCGATATAGAGGATCGCTATGTCTAGAGTTGAAGTTAAAGTGAAAATTCTACATAAATAATTATTGATGTTGCTTTTATCTCAAGAATTTCCCCAAACGTAAGAAAAGGAGATGTCTCCTTGTAAACACTAATTATTTACACATTTCACATTTAATTCAACAGAATTTTTTTATAAGTTTAAGATGTATATTCGAGTTTTCTGTAATCTACATATTCAATAAACAGAATATGATATATCGCTTAAGTTGCTTCATAAATTAAGTTACCAGATTGTATATTAGATTATGTTGTTTTGTCCTCTCTAATCCCCGACAACTGCCGTATTAATGACACATCGCATACTCCAGATAACAAAAATTTATTCAAAAAATTTTTTCTAGTTATAATAATTTAAAACTCTGAAATAAAAAAAATTATAATAGATTGCTAAAAAATATATCTACAAAATCTTTACACCGTTATACAGTGGAGACATCAGCGAACAAGAACTATTTAGTCAGTACTTCGGGAGACAATTTTAAATCATATAAATTTCACATAAATGTAATTAACGAAAAATTTGAATTAAATTTATAAAGATAGAGATGCTTATTTCATTTAATTCTAACAGATTGTCTTTTCTAAATAATAAAATTATCAAACATCAAGTTTTATTATCCCATAAATGTTCATCGCGTATGGTTTTTGAGATATTATCAGATATAATAGTGTTTGTATATGAGCTGACAAGAGTCTGTTAAAGGGCTATCAAAAAGCGGGTGGAACGCCATGTTTACAGGGGCTGAATAAGAAGGAATTTATTTTGTGGGGGTGAGATAAGGGAAAGGATAGTGCGCATGCGCCCGCCTACGCCCCAACCCTTCCACCCTTACATGTGTTCTTCGTCCTATCTGCCCCTTCTCGCATTCAGTGGCTATTTCTGACCTCTGCTCTTCAAGTTCTCAGTTCTGATTTCGTAATCAGTCGATGGAATAATTATATCACTCTAGACAAATGTATATTTAAGTTTAAAAAATGTATAATCATGTTGGTAGTTTTTACATCGATCGAAAGATCAGTTTCATAAACTTCGAACGTTTGTATGCATGAAATAATATAAGGTAGTTAAGGAAAATATAACTCCGTTTGGTTTTTTGTTTATATATACTTTTTATTTAATTATTTTAAGGCATCAGCCACATATGGCTAATTGCCTTAATTCCGAATCAGTAAAAGATATATTTATAATTTAAGACTTTTGGGCTGTACCCTTGATCACACACTAAATGCCAGGGCCCGGATTAATGGCTACTATTATATTGAACTGTGAAACTATTACAGCACAAACACCTGTGGTAAAATTTGATTAACTTTTATGGTAGTACTTGGAATAATGGAAAGACAATAATAAAAAAAAAATAATCTTAAACGACGGAATAGATGGTCAGATGAAAAACTGTAGAATTTCCTAGAGTTTAGTAAAGGGAGAACCCTGTAGCAGATTTAATTCCTTTTTTTTGGACATTTTTTAGTTGGATCCAATTCGGGGGAAAATAAAGTCAACCTTTCTTTATGTTAAAAATGGGCAGCTCCTGCTTTTACCTAAGAGTAAAACATGACTCTGTTTCGGTTTAAAATGTTTCGATACCTATTTTATAATTTCATCTGGTATCGTAATTATTAATCAGTTCCGAACATTTTATGAATTTAACATGGCTACTTTGGTGATTTTTTGATATTATGCGAAAACTCTTATAATGACTACAAGTTAAATTAATGAAGCATCGTTGAATAAATGCTCTTAGTACGTAATATTTTTAGAATTATATTAACGATTATAATAAATATTTCTGATATAGAGTTAAGATATAAAAATGTGCAGATACTTGCGCAAGAAGTACATTGTTATTCTCTCTGCCGGATTCCCATATGAAATTTTCACTCTCCAATATTTCATAAGATATAAGGTCACTTATAAAATTATATTTATTCTAGACAAGTTAATATAAACACATTTTAGCAATACAAAAATGATAACTCATGTGTGAAGTTTAATTATTATTCACATGGGGTAATGTTTTTAAAAAGCAATATGATTATTTTAAAGAAAAGAAACTGTTGAAACGTAAATATTTGAGTTTATATAAGAAGATTTTTTAATTAATGATATATGAAAAGCAACTGTGATACTCCTGTACTGGCTTCAAAATATCAGGTCTTCGCTAAAAATTGCTTATTGAATCTAGTGTCTGCAAATGTATTATGGTTGAAATATTGCTGAAGAAGTTTTATGAGGAATATTAGAGAAAACAGTGTACTAACAATGTGTGTAAGGTGATTCGATATTTCTAATCGAGGTTGAAAAGTATTCTAATTCAAAAATCAGATAATTAACCCGAAGGTGTAGGTTATTTTATAGTTAGTGATAAATCTGATTCCCCCACAAAAAAACAAAACAAAAATCAATAGTAATAAAGAAAAAAGTAGTTAAAATAATAACAGAAGCTAAAATATTTTTTGCGGAAACCAGAACGTTGAGCTATACAAATAGGTTTATTTCGTGTTCCTTGTTACTGATATGAAAACAATGAGAAAATATTTCAGTGCTTGTTTACACGCTGATAGTGTGTAAGCTAAATATTCATTCGTGAATGAATGATTAAAAGTGATGATTATATACAATAAACATCAGCAGTGAAAATAGATAAATCATAAAGAAGGGACATCAAGTGGTTTATAATTATTATATTTTATAAATTTCAAAGGTGCTACACTAGCGAAGCGTCTACACGTGGTAATTAACTACACAGTCGTTAGTACCAGCAACTACCAAACAAATTCTAATTTACGATAGTATTGACACGAAAGTAAATGCCTAAGTTTACATAATAGCAGTGGCTTAAAGTTTGACAGCTTACATCACCATAGAACCTGAGCTGTATGACAAAAATTCATTTATTTGAAATGAATTCAAATTTTAATAATCGATACAAAATTATTTTTGATCGACTATATTATTACTTCGATAATTGATCGTAATGTTTACTTCATTTAGTCATAATAATTATTATTTTCGAGCATAGTACCGTGAAACACAAACTTACTGCGTCGGTGCTTGACACCTCGCGTTTTTGTGGGGCCACTGAACAGCGTCGTTTTTTGCCCTTTCAGCTCCGAAGACTTTTGGGAAAAAAATCTTCACACCTGAGGTAACCCTCACTTAAAACAGACCTCATCTTCTAAGACTAGTGACTTGAAATTAATTTTCTATATTAGCCTCTAAATATCTTTTGGTCATTCAAATTTTTTCATTTTCTTAAGAACCATTACCTATCGTGAGTGATGTAATATTTGACTTAAAGGAAGAATGAAGAAGTTTTGATTTAAAAAAAAAAAAAAAAAGTGAAAACTATTCTTTTCATAACAAAACAATACATGGCTCGTGGTTCAGTGTTTGCTCTAATCAGCTTTAAGATCAGCCTATAGGTTTCTTCCTGAACCTATGGAAGATGTGTTGACCTAAGCATTCTGAATAGCGTTTAGGAAACATGGGCTAATTAGGAAAAATACTACCTGTATTTTGTGTAATGTGTAGACACCCGATAGAAAGTAATAATTGTTGATGATTCTGTATTAAAAATTAAATAATTAAAGCATTATAATTATTATTTATAAAAGTTTAAATACTAATTGATGATTATCTTACTTAAACTGAGCCCTCAAGTTGATATAAAACCGTTTCTCAGTTGATAGATACTAATGATATTTATTATTTATTTTAATCTTATTGCTAGTTGCATCATAAATAGTTAAATTATAAATTAAATGCGTAATAAAAAGTTAGACAGTTATAAATATTTTCATTAAATATAACAATTTAAACATTTATGCGACTTAATCAAATATAAGTTCCTAAAACATTGTTATAATTTAAGAATTTAAGATTTAATTTTTTCGCCCGTCTTGCTAAGTGAATCGTGAGCGTTTTGTATTTTAATAACTATTTTATACGGTCATATGAATGTAGTTTTATTATTATTATATTTAATTATGAAATTATAGTTATAGTTATTTGATTCAGTTCTTAAACACGGTTATGGTTATTTAAACACGCCTATCCTTAAGATATGATCCATTTCTATCTTGAAATTATAATAAAACTAGTCATTAATTTTAAATAAAACTTTTTCACATAAATCTTAGAACAATTTTAGACAATTTACACAGAACAATTCAGATTTTTTAAAAATATTTTCTTAAAGACCAAAACAAAATAGTTATTGCAAATTTTAAAAAATCGGTGTTTTATTGAAAAAAAAATGTTAGCAGCTTTAATAAAAAAATTTAATGAAATCTATATAATATAATTATAATTTTCAAATTCCTTAAATTTTACTGTAGACTGGAATTAATTTTTAACAGCTTTATAGTATTAGATAAGTTGGTAGAACCTTAGTAAAGAAAGTGATCGTAGTTTACGTATCTTTAATTTAATTTAATTAATTTAAATAAATTTTAAATTAAAAAATAAATTTTTTTTGTCAAATATGCTAATCAAGAAAAGCATTGATGTGTCAGTCAAAAAATTGAAAAACAATGAACAGGATAATGGGCAAGCAGCCGGAGAAGTACCTACCATAAAAATAAATAAATAAATAAAGGTAATTCCAAGTAAATTGTATGATTCCCGATGAATACTCCATAAAATACTGTACAATTGACTAAATAATTTAACGATGATGTAATAAATTCTATACAGAGTTTTGAAATTTATAATTTCTAAAAGCTCTACTTAAAATAACTCTTGATTAGATTGATAATTAATATTGCAGTGGCTCAGATAAGGATACATGAAATTACGATCAGATAAATCTTGTCAGTGGAGACTGTCTTCACATTCAATTAGTGTTGGATTAATTTTAAACTGAGAGACACTCACACTCGCACACAAACACACACTGAAGGGGGAATTTTTAAACAGAGCAAGGCCCTTATCAGCCTAGATCTATGTAAATTATAATGTGTGTCAGAGGAGAGACCATAAAGCACTCGCGGGGTAATCAAGCACCTTATATCTAAGCACTACTTGAGCTCTAATTAATAAAAACAACAAGGGGACAATATTTCAGCCTCGGGGGGTCGTTTACATGTGTCGGTCTCTTATTACACTAGCATTAACGAATTATAGTCCATGGTCACTTTTATTGTATTATATCTCTTGGGTATGTATTGAGAAATTTTTCACTTACCGTAATAACTGTATAAGTTTCGCTATTAATTTTTAAATATAAATTATAGTTTGATTAATTGCTATTAGTAAAGTAAATAAAGAAAACAAAGCTTTATTTTCAAGTCATTGCTTCCAGATACACCACATTGCTATTATTAAACATATAAACATTAATATTTGTTTGTTCGTACTTTATGCGCTGTCATACTGTTCATCCAATTGTTGTGGGGCCTTTGGCTAAATGTTCAGGATTTTCTAGGAGAGATAATACGCTATTCCGATTTCTCTGGTAAAAAAAGTTACTAACAAAATTAAGGATTTTTGGCGCGTAGCTTAGAAAGTATAAATTTTCTTCTTGGTTATTAAGTATAGATATAAAAAAAAAAAAATATTACTGATTCAATTAAATGATTGATCGGTCAATAAAAATTATAAAAACACAATAAGGCTTGAATTCGAAATAAAGTAGTTCAACAAAATTTTATTAAGAAATAAGCTAATTATATTCGTTTTTATCGTCGTCGGAATACGTTATTTAAAAAAAATTAATCTTAATTTTTTTTAACTTGATTTATTTGAAAGATTTTTTTTTCTACCGGTGACCATAGTTCATATGATTGATCAGAGCTTTGAATTTTATCCTATTTCTACGCTAATACAACCGTCGGAAAGCTAAATATCTTCTCTTTTAAACTTCAAAATCTAGATTTAAAGCTCTTATATGGGCGAAATTTTAAATTGTAATAAAGAAAACCTTTTTATACATTTTATTTTATATCTTCGTTTCCGGTTTGTGCCCTTTGGTGCAGTTTATTGAGCCCTAAACCACTTCCAAGTTTTGTGTTTGTTGAGTTGAGCTGTATTTTGTTTTTCCATATATTTTTATTATATTTTATTTAACGCTATAAACTAAATAACAAGCAATTGATTCCATATGTATCATTAAACGAAAGTGTAAATAACTAAATATATTAATTTATATTAAAAAAATCCAATTGTATTCAATTAATTTATCTACATCTCTAAATCTAGTGAATGAGAAGTATTACCAGGCTGCTATTAATAAATAAAGGGTAAAAAAAAACATTAAAAGCTCAAATAATACAATTATATACTTTTTTGTAGTAATAATATAGAATAATAACACAATCTACCACCATTAAGGACAATAATATTAGTGTACTATTGATTCATTAACATTTTCTGTACAAAATGTAAGAAAAAAACAAAATCAAATGTCTAATTCCTGATACTTTTCTCTATAACATACACTAAAAAGTTCTGCAGTGATATCAAAAATACAATTCATCAAGAAACGAGTTAAGAAAGGAAAAGACGGAAAAATAAATGAAAAAAATAATAAATAAATAATTTACAAATATAATATCTATAAAAAAAAATAATCGTTAAAATAAAAACTGATTAAATAATAAAAGAATAGTTTATACACAAGGTAAAGAAAATGAAATTTAATTAAAAATAACATAAATATGTCTGGCATGAATTCCCATATATATACAATGTGCCTTGGGAACTGAGAACTATTCTTCGCCGCCCTCGCGTGGAGAAAGATCCCAGCACTTTTCTTCCAGCCGCGTCTTATTAATTCGTTCTTAGCTTTCGTTAGTTATCTTTCTTACTTTTATATTAACAAATGAAATTCATAAAAATTTATTATTATAATTATGTCAATTCTACAGCTGTAGGGTATATGTAAAATTGAAAATTAGCAGTAGATCTCAATGAGCATCTATTTATTTTGAGAGTTTGTAAAAATGCTGCTAGTCGGGAATTTAGACACAAACTTTTTGAAAAATTCGGAAATTAGGCGAGAATTTCAATTTTTGAAATTACAAATATGCATCACTAGTTGAGTATGACCAATATTAATTTTTAAATACAAATCACCAAGACAAGCTTCAATAGAGTTTGAAGAATGCATAGAACAACGAGTGGAATTAGCTTAGTCTATTATGTACTTGTGACTTTGAGCAATAAAGGAGTGGTAAAATCATAGGTTGGTCTTATGGTTTAGTTTTTGGATTGAAGACTGAAGCATATTCGATGCTCGAATCGAGCTTAGATGGTAAAGTTAGTTTTTTTGTCTATAACTCAAACTACAGACATGGTTTCAGTACACTTTAACTTTATACTATTCTGTATCTGGGATGAGTAAAGCAAACAGCATATTGTATTAATTTATAAGCTATACATTAATCTAATTAATTGATGGATATTTTGGTACTTAAATTTGATAGGTTTCCTTTGAATTTTTTTTTTAAGTGTTCAGTATATGATATATCAGTATATGTTCAAAAATACATGCATTTTAAAGTCATTCTACATTGCAATTAAGGTAGCGTTTATGTATATTTTACATAACTTCCTATTATTCTGTCGTCACTTGCATTGAAAACGTGAGCTATGTCGATCGAAAGACATATTAGGGATGCTATCGGACATACACGGTACTGCTCTGACGATGGAGTGTATCGGAACTTGACTGTCAATTAGGAGCGGATGTATAACTCAGCGGTGGTGGAGTGAGGGAAGGTAAGGCGATACTATCTCTTCCAACACCTACCCATCTCGTTTTTTTTCGCTCTTCGGGACGAGGCTCCAATTAAATCTGGAGCCCCTTCAACTTTGTGCGTCCTTCCATTGGCCCCTGATGACCTAGTTGGACCAGTAGGAAAAAACAAATTATTTTTCTTATCAAATTTTATTGTCATCTTAACTTTATTTATTCTTTATTTTATAGTTACTATCTGATAAATTCGTTGGAATTAGGTAAAACCACGAGGTTGTAACCATTAGAGAAACTGACGATTTGGCCAATGAGACGTCTTAACCAACTAATTTTCAATTTACGATTATTTTCTAGGGTATGTATCGTGACTAGGTTTTTTATTTGTGTCTTGCTGAGTTTTTAATGAAATATTTTCTATTAGTAGATGATTTGTAGTAAATTTGTGAGGCGTTAGAAGATTTGGGCTTTAGTAAGTCGCAAGTATAATTGGTGATTGTTACTAATATTGTGAAGTACATTACTAGAGGAACGGATATATTCTTCTACAGCAAGAAACAGTAAGAACATGGAAGCAGGAATGTTGGAAGCCTAGAACAGCTATTAAGGGCGTAGGAAAAGAAAAGAGATATAAAAGAGGATAACCGGGAGAGGTCGTTATTCGTATTGTTTCCAGAAGGAGGGAGGCAACAATGAAACAATAAAGCAAAAGAGTGCGGAGGTGTTGGCTGGAGATATACTGGCTGGAATTCCAGCGCTCCCGATTAGCTCGCTAAGATTTGTCAGCCGGAATTGATGGCGCTTCTTCTCATTTCTTTTCTCACATCTTCTTTTTCGTCATCTATCTTCTCTTTACTTGTTCAAGTGTTCTGCATTTCCGTTTACGACGACGAATAATTTGGAAGAAGGTAAAATTAAAGTTAACAATAGCTATTAATGAATCAATGAAATCCAACTTTACAGACAAAAAAAAAATCAATAACATTTGAAATACCATCATACAGCTCTTATTGAGGAAAATAAAAGAAAATTTATACACAGATTATTGACAAATATGTTCAAATGGACAAATTTATATAAATATGATTTTCCTCATATCTTATACAGTCCAGTCAAATTATTTTGTTTTTTGCTGTATTAACGTCCAAAGGAATGCGTTGAAGTAGGTTTTCTGAACATTATCTAATAAATTTCCCTCAATTTCAATTGCAGCAATCTGGGGGAAAAGGGAGATTCAAGACTTTCTTTGAATTTTGGACGCATATTTCGAAAATTGTGCATCGCACAGAATATTCTTTTCTATTCAAAATTAAAGTTTATACGATTCTATACAAAATGATATAGACAATTTGATTCCTATTTGTTAACGTCTCCGATATATGTGACGGCTAAAATGAAAAAGTTCTGGAAAGTCGGCAATCACTGCTCACCAGCGTGTGTCAATTGCCACAATACACGAGTTTTCTATGAAATGGAAGGATAATACTCGGAAGGGCTAATTTGACAAAATATGTGAGGCAGAACAAACATTGAGGATACTATTTTGCAAGAAATTTCATAAGGTTTAATTTCGGATAGTATTCAAGGGTTTATTCTACCGATTATAAGAAATATTTAACGTGATATAGAAGAGGATAATATTGTATGCGAATTATAAATAAACAATAAAAAAACCAAACATTAGAGCACTTTCCATTTTTATCATTTGAAGATTGAATTACTATTGTATATATTTTATTACTAAAATGGTACTACAGATTCTGTTGTGTACATGATAATTAAGTTATTTTAAAATAAGATTTAATATCTTAAATTCATTTACAAAATCATATTAATATATGATGATGGGTGTCTTAATATAATTGGATGATAGTATATTAATTTTAGAATTAAATTATCATTAAATATTTAATGAGTGATGTGATGTAATGATATCATTAAATATTTAATGAGCAAGTTCTTCGTCGAGATATCTAATTCGCTCTGAGATAATGGCATTAGCAAATAACGGTTCAATTATTGTATTTTGATTGATTATATTTTCAATAAATATGACGACGAAAAAAAGAAAATTATATAAAATTTCAAATAGTTTCTATTCCATTTAAAAAAATGTATCCAGGTCTTTTTTTTTTTTTTACTTAAATGATATTCAACAATACTCTTGACTGTATCAGTTTTTTGCGCCCACTGATACGTTGGAGAGTAAAATACCGAACGAATTTAACAGTTGCCATCGAATTGCCGAAAAAGGTTTTATAAAAGGCTGAAAAACTCTAACTGGCACATGGCCATCATCATCGGTCCCTTTCTAAAAGAAAATGGTATCGTGTATTCTCATTCTCAAAATATCTCGACTTCTTACAGAGATTTATCCATTTCAATTTTAACTTAACAACAGCTTGCATTCCTTTTTACCAGTTCCTTTCCCTTTTCACACTGTTAGGGACAAATTATCGCCACTATATTTTGCCATTTTTTTTTTTAAATCAAGGATTTTACAAGCACCTAAGTATTTTTGTCACAGATACACAGTTCTTAATGCAGGTATATTGGAAACGATGTTAAAATATAAGGTAATTTTTTATTCCCCAGATAAACATTAGTATTGTTATGAATATTCCATGAGAATATTTAAATAATTATTTTTTGTTTTTAAATCAAAAATATATATACTATAATAAATTCAACAACATATAATATGTATTATTAATATTTTATATAAATAAAAACATTAAAAATATTAACCTTTTAATTACCAAAAAAGTGCTGGAATTAACATTGAAAAAATAAATAAAACTATAAAATCTGTGTACATTTTAACCATGGCTGGCTTTCTAAAAAAACAAAATTTAAAATAAGGCATAAAGAATATTTTTTTAATTCGTTATTCATTTATTGATATAAATAATATTTTATTACTTTACTAATTATATTCTTTTATTCTAAGTAATATTTTTCTTCATATCAGTTCAATTTTTAATTATGAATTTTCCATTAGAATATAGGAAATTTTTTTTTTTTAATTTAAAATATGTTTATTTTATTTCAATTTAGAATTTTTGAGTTTCAGTGAAATAACTGTTATAAATATTTTCTATTAATAAGTAAAACTTAACAGTAAGGAGGCATACTTTTGATTTTGAACATTTTGGAACATACTTTTCCTGAGATAATCCACATATATTTAATTTAATTCTCAGATGTTGATCTAGTTAAGAAGAAGTAATTTTAAAAGAAAAATTTTGATCTCAAGATGTACTTTCAAATATACAGGTTACATGATTTAAATTACTTATTAAATGTTCATTCTCAAATGTAATTTGTTTAATATGTATTCTTCAATCTCAAATGTTTAATAAAATCTTAAATACAAAGTTAACGAAGAAAAAATTATCTACTCATATAACACTATTTAATCCTTTATATAAACGTTGATTTGTGAGTTAAAATGATTTTAGAATAAAAACTTTCTTACTGGAGGAAAATATATAGCAACTTAGTATTCCAGTATTCCAGGAAAGTTAACGTTAAAATATTGAAATTAAAAATAAGCTTTATAAATACTATTTCAATGTGTTTTCAAGTATTTTTAGTTCAATTCTCTCAAAAATAAAAATAAAAAAATCAAGAAAATTTGTACTAATCTTTATACTATTTTTATATACGTTTGCCTGTATTTTATATTGACTTTTTTCCAGTTCTGTATTTCAGAGATGTGATATTCCGGTACAGGTGTGATATGTTTGGGAATAAATAAAAACTATGGAATATTAAAGAATCTAAAACTATAGCACATAAATATTATTTCTAACATATGAAATTAAAATCTTAACCACTACAATCCATGGATTGTCCGGGGTTCACTACATCGTAAGTACTGTTACTTGTACAACGGTTATGCAAGGTGGTAATTTATTCATGATCATGCTCAAACGCCAGATTTTCCCTCCAGTTAAGGATACCATCTTTATTACATACTCACTGAGCCGCCCTGCTCCCAAAATATACAATGCGAGATAAATATAATTTATTTCGTATTTTATATTCATTATCGGAATAGTATAGTTCCAATTCTGGTATTTTTGTCCATTCAATAAATATATATCTTCTTGCGGGTTTAATACACTCATACACAGATAATTATATCTCGATTCTATTAGCGTTGGAGATCTATACAAATTATTATTTCAATAGTATATATTATAGGAATGATAAAAAAATAAAAATAAAAAGTACCTATGTAAAATTTAATTTAAGTTATATGATTAACATAAAATTTTTATGATAAGGCTGAGTGTGAACAGGTAATAAATTACATTTCATTATACAGTATAAATTGATTGTTTTCATTTTTTAGGTGTAAGATCCTTTTGGATTTTTTTGTAGAAATGTTCAGTTATCTATTTATTCCGAAACAATTCTAGTTGAAGTAGGTAGCATAGATTATTTAGAAGTTCCGCCTCTTGTCCTGTAATCGTTAATGTTTCAACGCGTTTATTCAAATTATAACAAATTATTATAAAAAGTTTATGGATTTGCATTAGCCTTGTTAAATACTACTTAGGTAAGTTATTAACTCCCGAAAGGAACACGAATAATTATCCGGAGATAGCCACTCGTATCCTACCACAATCAATTTAATCGGTCATTATTTAAATAATAATCGAAGAATTCTGTACCAAAGAGCTACCGAATTCTTGTCTATAATATCTTAATGGCACTGTAATTTTCTACCTGTTTGTATAGACAACAAGGCTTAACACTTATTAAGTATTAATGGAGTGGGAAACTTCCCCCTATTGCTTTATATATAATTTTGAAAAATATTAAATTCGTTTTCAATGAATGTTGTTTATGAATATACAAAAATTTTAACATATAATTTGTTCGCTTTGGTATTTCATATCCGTAAACAAGTAAGAACATCAAATTTATTCTAATTCAATATAATAATTATGAGAGATAGTTGACCGTGGATGATAAATGAGGAGAAGATGGTTGGGGGTGCGGTCAATGAATTTTTTTTTTTTTTTAAATAAATCAACATTACTTTTTTATTTATTTAATTTTTTCCGCCCACTTTTACACGCATTATTTCTTCTTTAAAACCTTTTCTTACATATTTGTCGT
>NW_027110100.1:386473-419850 GCF_000696795.3 Halyomorpha halys | reverse complement strand
ATATTTCTATACTTACTGTAGTTATTATCTTATGGTTGTTATCTTGTTTTGTTTTTAGCCCTGAAGAAGGCTAGAAACTCTAGCCGAAACGTCGGCACATTAAAATAAGTTAGTCATACTTATTTGTGTTTCATTGACCGCACCCCCAACCATCTTCTCCTCATTAATTCAATATTATATTGTCGGGCGTTATAAATTATATTAAGATTGTATAAATTATATACAATACGATATATATACGATTGTATAAATTATATAAGACTGTATAAATTATATCAGCGATATTAAATAATTATATGGCCCATATTTTTTTTTTATGAATTTTTTCTACTCATTTCTTTTTACTTTATCCATAACATGTAATTATTACTATAAATTTAATGGTGAAGCTTAGTGCCTCTGTAACATATGTCATAGATTATCATGCATCCAATCTTACTTTTTTTTCATATTTCCCCTAAACATATTTTCATTCTTTTGTGATTAGTTAGTTTTTTATTACTTCAGCTCTGGTCAGTTCTTACTTTTTAAATTTTTATGTCCATTCATTAATAAACTTATATATAATTATGTTAATCAAGAATAACACCTCAGCTTAATCTATTAAATTATTTCAAGAAGAAAAATAAAAATGAGACTCAGGTAATAACTTGAAATTCATAGTTATTAAATATCTTTGGCAACATTATTTTTAAAAGAATAACTTTAATCAAATAAATTTATCAATCAAAATTGTCAGAATATAACTCAAATAAGGCCAAAAAAATATATACATGATTCAATATAAATAACAGAAAGATATTAATCTAACGTAATTGATTTATTTAAACAGTGTACTTAAATCATTTATCGAGCTATGAAATAATGTGTCTTTAAATTATTTCTCAAATATTACGAAAATTACTTATCATTTTACATAAAATTTATTTATTTGTATAATGTATTAAAAAAAATATGCCATATTAACTATATAAAATACTGGTTTACTTCTTGTATCCAACCATATTTTTAAAATATATAAACGTATAATAATCAATTAGATTCACTGATACGCATTACAATATATAATAAATGGAAGGAATATGGATAATAATGTTGGAAATATCGAAGCTAAACATCACCCTGAAAGATACAAGAAAGAGAAATATCGATCTTGGTTGAAGGGCTGACTGATTGAACGGTGTCAAGGGGTGGTTTACCCATGGGATAGCAGGGGCAGATTGAAAAATGCAGTATATATTCATTTGGGGGGCGGCGCACACATCTGATTATTTGGTCCATTTATCTCGGGATTAATATGGCACACCTTCCTTATCAAATCAGCAACAGGCTCTTCTACCTCCCCTCCAAATTGTCTTTTCATTTCATTGGTTTACCACCTCATTTATTTCCCCTTTCCTCCTTCAGAATTAGGGGGCTTAATGATCCTTATCCATCCTTCCTTGCCCTCTCTTCGGCATTTCATTATTTGATAAAATAATCGTTCCCTCTCATCTTTGAATTAGTCTTTATAATTAGTTCAATTTAATGTTTTAAAACTTTATTTTTGTAACAATCGTTTTAAAATGCGATAGAAAATGAATCACAAGCAAGTGCTAATGTTCACGATAATCATTATTTATTTATTTAAAAAAACAAAATATTTTTTTTGTTGTAGTTGATTGTTTAAATTTATCGGTTTTTTTTTACCTTGAGAGTTAGAATCACTGGTTTTCATGAGTATAACGGTTATGATTTATTTATTATATCCACAAACTCTGCAGCTAGATTTTTTTAGAATTAATTGTGCATTTTTCTTCCTCTATTTTATATATTCTCTACTTTGTTACAATTCTAACGTTTTGTGCCCAATTAATTCTAATTTCAAAAAGGTGCTTGAAAAAGTGAATATTAGATATTTTTAATTATCCATAAATATTTAAACATTGATTGCTTTCTTCAATTTAGAAAATCATTTTATTACGTTTGCTAGGTATTCGTTAGAATATGTTGTTTTTTATAAATGAAGAGCTCACTTTGGAAAGATTAAAACTATAGAATTTTCATTATAAAAAATTGTTTCTGGCCTTATCGTACTGGATAATTTCTATCTTCTATCATCAGTTTAATCTCTTAACGAAGGTTATCATGTGCTAAACTTAAAATACCATAAAAATATACAAAAAAAACTATTTATATTTATATTAAATTTTTAAGGCATAATAAAAGTATTATTTTTTTGTATATATATGAATGATTGACTGTACTATTTCAAATTATGAAGAGGATAATCCGGGTGCGGTCAACAGAAAAAAAATAGTTAAAAACAATTTATTTGCCGACGATTAGCTCCACTTAGCATCAGAGCTGTTCCAGTTTATATCGAAACAGTTTAACAAAGTAAATCAAATATAAAAAAATAATGAAGTAATAAGCTATAAGTATAAATAAAGAAGAATACATTGAAGTATTAGATATGAAACGACTGTTTTGATATCTCTATCTATAGATGGAACAGCACTGATGAAGCTCTGTAAATAAGGACGAAACGTCCCCGTCCATCTTTTTCATAATAATAGTTTTTGCTTTGATGCTGGAAATGGAAAAATGATTCACAATTAAAACAATGAATTGATTAACTTGGGATAAGAATGTGACAAACAAAAATTTTGAAAACAACAATAATTTAGTGCGCAAAGCTTTTTTGTCTAAGAAGTTATTTATTGTTATATCCAACACCATTATTCCATCATACTAATATTGCACTAAGCCCTTCAATTCATTTAATTTAAAACCGTTTATTAAGTTATTATATCTATGTTATTTTTTGAAAGATCATTGAGTGACAGTGAGTAGTAATTAAAAGGAAATTGGTCCGGGTGCGGTCAAAAAGTAGACTCAAGAGCCAACGTTTCGCTTCACATTTCTGGGCTTCATCAGGGCTAAGAAATATACAAAAGACTAAAATATATTAACAGTGCTAGAGAATAAGATGAACTAAAGCAAACTATGGTGGGGCTTAAAAAATTCTAAATATTATATAAAAATGAACAAAGTAAATAAAATAAAATAGCATAAAGAAGCAATAAGTGATAAGTATAAATAAAAAAGAACTTATTTTTAAAGTTTGTATCGAGTATATGAAGGCTGTATTTTGAACACTATCAGAAAAAAAAAACAGTTGTAGGAGGTGAAGCAATATCTTATAAGCTATAAGTTTCCTGTTCCTCTTCCTGTAAAGGTTGGCAAAGCGTGGAAGACGGTAAAGAAGAAGAAGAAGAAGGGGACTATAGAGAGAGAGGCTCGATAAATCTGTATTATATATACCCTAGAGGCGGGACTGCTCCAATCCACCCCGAATCTGTATTCAATATCCACCCCTTTGCCGCTAAATCACCGCTCCCTCCCTCCCTCCCTCACTCCTACTACCCTTCAGTCGATAAACATAAAATTAGCTTTATATATATCCACTCTCTGCGACATACCTGTAACTATCATAGGAAAATCATTGGAAAGGTTTATTTATTGTTCTTTTTATGCCAGTAATAAATCTGACATGAAGGAAGTATTCATAAGTAGTGATCGGAAGTGCGATTCTTTTAACTAAACTATTCACTCCATGGTCGATTCTTTACCAGAACCATTCATTGATTGATTCTTTTTCCTTAGAGCTTTTATCTGATATTATAAAAAACAATAAAGTTTATAGTTTCTCGGGCAAAAACCTTTTTTCTTTTTTTTTTTAAACAAATAAATACATTTTGTAAAATTTCAATCCTCATTACATATATTATAATATGAACTTTATTGAAAAAAAATATATTTTGATAATTTCTAATGGATTTTTGATACATAAATCAGAATAAAAATGTATTATCAATTTGGAATCAAGGTTACATGAAAACTTGTTCAACAGAATTTATTTACTACAGTTCCAACTTAAATTGAAGTGTTCCTTCTAAAATCCTAATTAACATTTCTACAAATTCATCACGGATAAGAAAAAAAAAGAAAGTTTTTTCTTTGACCAAAGTAACAATTTTCAGATTTAGTGCATATTTTTTTACGCTGACGTCCAATTTCATAGTTAGAATAATATATATATTTTTTAAATTAAATGACAAATTACCATTGTGGCTAAGTTCAGTGTTGCCAGTATTAATAATAAGGCTTAGCAAAGCCCGTAAAAATCACAACCATTGAAGTCAGATTTTACAAAATCTGCCCATCTACGTTTCGGTCTAAACCTGGGAGGTTCAGCTCTTACTTTTTGTGATGTTTCTGTTATCCCTAATACAGCAAATACTCTTACCGAGAAGAGGTCGCTTAGTTATCTTTTACCTCATCGCAGCTATATATTTACTGGAAAGAACTAATTAGTCAGATATTTTGTTGCTTGTAATTAGTGATTTAAACGACAGATATTAGTTTCCTTAACAGCTTTATAGGTAAATCTACTCTTTTATATTTAAACTCATCAGTAATTTCTGAATACTTCCAGGTCCCTTAATTTTTTTTTTCATATCAATCAACAGTTTTATATCAGAATTTACCATGAATTCGACTTATCAACTTCTTTGGTATAGCTACGGATATTATCAAATGCAAAAATATGAGTTATGTAAAATATATACAGCTTAGTTTAATTATAAATTTTGAAACTCTATTGGCACTCCCCTTTGCAATATGTGCCATTCTAATCCCTTCTGTCACTATTGAAATAAGGGCGGTTCATTCTTGTAGCATATGGCTCGGCGCGCATTCTCCAATTCCCTAGATGATTACCACATGCTGCACTATTGTGCTGAGTACAGGTTCTTTATGATTCCTTCATATTTACGATTTTATTACATGCCAATATTATTATTCATTATGATAATAAATGAGAAATAATTAAATGGATTATTAATATAATACTTCCAATCCGCTCATATATTTCTAAATTTATGATACTATTCTTCAGGCCGCTTATCATAAATAAATTTTATTTGTTTATAAATATGAACCATTAATAAAAAAATATGACGCCTGGGCGAGAGATATCTAACGACTCGATAATAATAGGAACAATGGCCAGAGGGGCACATCTATTAATAACTTAAATATGATTTAGGCGGTTTTCTAAATATGAAATTGATATCCAGTGCCAAAGCGTCCCGTTTAAAGAGCGATAAATATGAATTATTGAGGGTTATGGTTTATTACCTTAACGACAATAGGGATCGAGTTATTATTTATCTATCCCACTAACTCAACTCCAAAAATTTATACATATTTATCAAAATGATCTTTAACTCATCGGAATTATATTAACGAGACAGGAAAAATAGACACCTGTCTTCATGAATTATAATGAATGCTGCTTCACTGATAAAATTAGGCTGTGCACAAAAGCCACCGGCTGTGTATAATGCATAGGTGCTCCATCACGTTGAATCGGAAATTCACTTAATCACCGTACAGAGAGCTTGTTCAAATTACAATATTTAATTTAAAATCTCTTAAGGTTTCGTAAATGATGTATATATTTTAAATTTAATTTTTATTTATTTAATTCTTATTTGAGTGACTATAATGACGTAGCAACATCATTTTTTAAAAATTTAATTCAATATTCTTATGAAAATTAAAAATGTTTTTAAAAATCTTTTTTCTGTCTACTAATTATTTCATCTACGATAATTAATTTTAGTTTCATTTGTGTATTTTTTCCCTTTAATATTTTTATCTAAGTACAATATTTTTTACAATTAGAAAAATCTGCCTAATTTTTTTTTAATATTGGAAGAATAATAGTTGACCGTACGATATTCAAGATGGTCCGAGTTCCTTCTAGAAACATACAAAAATAGTAGAAAACATTTTATTAGTAAATAACAGTAATAATTTTTAAAACCATTAGGATTCAGCCCTGAAAAGTGGGATGAAGTGTAACTAATATATAATTTTCTATCATTATACTTTTTTTGGTCACCTCCAGGACGACCTTCCTTCATTTTATTTTTTGTTAAATAATGAGTATGAGTTTGTCGTTAAACGGCGTCTCTAAACAATTTTTGTTTTCGAAATTCTAGAACTGACTTATATGTAAATCTGTTTCACCATTTTTGTATCACAAAATTTATATTTCGAAAATAAGTAAAGTTTCATGAAAAAATAATGTTAATTTTTAAATATCTACATAATTATTGAACCTTTTTGAAAAAATAATTTTGCTCTTTAAAAACTAAATATTTTTATTTAAATAGAGAATAAATAATTATTCATTGGAAAAATATTAATGAGACACGTGTTAAATGAAGGTTTTGTATTAATACTGGGAATTATTATTATTATTTTTTTAACTAACTTAAATTAAAATTAAAATATAGAATAGCTTGAATTACAAAAGTTTTCATAAATGTACTGTTGATAATATTTCTGGTGATAAAACCCTTATACAAAAAAGTATGATAGAAATATAAAAATTGAAAAAAAAAATACTGAAACTTACATTGTTCTCTTTATTTATCCAATTCTGAATTATTATAAAATTAATATTAAGAAAAAAAAGATGATTTTATGGAGCTAATCTTTATGTCAACTGAAAGACTCCAATAATTAATATTGCATCATAGATTAATATTAATTAATGAGTCATTTGAGAGAAAAAGGTGGTAACTAACATTTTTTTCGATTTGAAACTTTTAGCTTCATCAGATTCTTTAGGGCTAATTTCAAAGATTTTAGAAATAATTTTTAGGATGTTTTGTATTTTCAAAGAAATGATTATTGTCAAAAAGTCACTTCTTTAGGGTAAAACATTGTAACTAACAAAGACTTGAGATTTTCGAAAGTTTTCATTTGTTTCAGTATCATGTTTTATGACCTAGATCCTCAAATATTGATATATTGAAAATTGATATTTTAATATTTATAAGAAATAAATAATGTTGGCTGACAAACAATTGAAAATTCCAAACATTCTTTTAATATTCTCAAACACATGAAATATTTATTAACTTATCGAAAAAAAACACATGAATAATTAATTAATCAAACTAATTTATTCATAATATCATCAACGAATTAGATTATTCAATTAACACGTGCACCTGCTGATGTCGAACAAGTTCAGTGTCAAATATTCAATGTCCTAAAACTCACTAATCAACATTTTTTAAAAAATTGTATTGTGTAATGCTACATTCTGTCATATATTTACAGACAATGAAAATAGAAATCAGAGAGTATATTCATACCATATTAACCGAGATATAAATTAAATTATAAACAAATAATGAATAGAAAATTAAAGAATGAAAAAAAAAATATATATATATAAACCAACAAATAAAATTAAATATAAAGTAAAATAAAACCCAATATTTTGAAGATAGAAAGAATGTATTCCTAGAGAGGGGACTAAAGTATTAAAAGTGGCAATTTCCACAGCAGCCAGTTCCATTTTGTGAAAATTAAGAAAGGTACACAAGAAAATAATGGGCGGTTGAACTCAATAAATGCGGTCCCTTTGTATCATTGAACTAATCAGCGGTACTCAATTGGCAATTAGTTTTGACTCATGGTCCGACTCACCCCTCGCTCAATTACTGACGTGAATTCTTTCTAAAAATCTTTTTGAACTTAATTTTTTTTATTTAAAAACAAATTTGATCCTTTTTTTCCTTACAAACCTTCCAACGTTTCGACCCTCAGGTCATTCTCAAGGAAACCTTCATTTTGATGTCATTTTCTTTTTTAAAATCTTTAAAATGCAGGCTAATTGCCTTTATCCCATATAACTTTTTCTATATAATTCCTTCTTAAATTTAAAACTTTTACAATCCACTTCTCTTCTTTCTTTCATTTACATTTGCAATGCTTAATTTTTTTAAGTCGTTGAATGATTCTTAGAGAAGGTAATTATTAATAAATTAAGTCGTTTACGAGGTTGCTTTAATTTTCTTAAAAGATAATTTTATTTTTAAAAAAGATTTCAATAGAAAGCTATAGAGCCTCTATAATTATATTCGGCCTTAAAAAAAAAAATAATTCCGACCCATTAAGCAAAGTAATATGTATAATTATATATTAAGAATAATTTTTGTAAAACATACCTTTTGCAAGATTTTCTTTTTAAATTTTACACATTATGCTCTTTTTAATACTAAGACATTAACATAAAAGCCGTTATGTTTAATACTAAAACATAACAACATAGAACCAATACTAAAACATGCACTTTTTTTTGTATGATTACTGATTGAAAAATGATATTTGATTAAAACATATGAAAGAATAGTTTCTAATAATACAAAATAAACCTTTTTTTTTTTTTCATAAATAGACTTCCATATTTATTTTATACTCAAGATATTATAACTACATAAGTATTTAAATTAGACATTTAATTTATCATTTAAAAATGATAGATATGATAATGTTTAGATAGATTTCGAAAGTTACAAATTTAATTTTGAATATAAGATAATAAAATTAAGTGTTTTATAGCTAAGAATTTATTGTTGCAATAATATCGACTTTATAACTTAACAGCTCATAATTATGAGTTTTATGTTTAATAGTGAATCTGAATTTTCTGTGGTGTATTAAATATCTTATTAGTTGTTATGAAATTAAAATTTATAAGAATATTTCATTACATTATTTTTTTTTATCTCTGAATTTGTGCTTCCGTGAAATATAAAACCTTTGTATATATATTAAATGAAACATATATTCAAAGAAGAGGTCTATATTTTATCAGTAAATTGAACGCTATAAATATAATACTTGTAAGTGTTTGAGGACTAATAAATCGGGGGCTTAGAGACTATTACTTGGGATTGTAAAGATGTGTCTCCTGTTACGCTGTTGTTTTTTATTATTGATACAGTTTCCTGAAACTTGAAATAAATAATTTTCAGACATAGGTCTTATTGGATAATTTAACGGAAAATTTAAAAAAAAAAGAACATGTGGTTACGTTCGTGTGTCAAGCCCTCAAATATTTTTATTTGTTCCGAATTGGACGTAAATCACTTACTTAATACCGGTATACTTAATTTAAGGATAATGAAGTCTTTTAGTTGAAGCTTTCTGACATCACTTTATAAACAGTTCATTTGAATTCTAATGACATTGAATTTTAATTTGAAAACTTAGTGACATTCTTAATGAAAACAAAAGTAAATATACTGTATTATTTCTTTAATACAACCGATTTAAACTCAAAATATTTGACAAGCACCTCTTCACAAGCTCATTGATTCAACTTTGTTAAGAATGAACCACGAAACACATATTCAATGTATCTGGAAAATATTAGACCCAATAGGACTCTTGACTTTTTAAAATTTATTATTTTTAACGAGTGAAACAGCACCTAGGAAATTTAAATTACTGGTCCGTATGACCTTTTCGGAGAAGAATTTATTTGCTAATTGGACTAACGTTTTCTGAAACAAGGGAGGATAAATCTAGTAAGGAGTTGAGATGCCTTTAGAGATAATTGAATTATATATGTTGCTTACCTAAGGGAAGCTAATGGTGAGCGAGTTGCGAGTTATAAAGAGCGGTAGATTGTGCGGCTAGAAGATGCGGCAGATAAAGCTTACCATTTATGTAGGGCCTCCTTGTAACTCTTCAAGATTACAACTATGTCATAATTCTGAATTAGCAAGGGGAGGATGTGCTGCCTCGGGCATAAATTGTCTCCGTAGAAGTCTTCAGTATTCTGTAGTGGAAGCTCTCAAGATGTTCTGCCCTTTCTCTTATTACTTCTGCCTTGCGCTTCCTGTGTTCTGTTGGATCTTCCCTTTTAAAGCATCGAAGGACCTTACTAATATATTTTATATTTAAATGAAGGAGGAAACCTTAAAAAGATGGAATAGAGATGAGTAAAACTCTTACGTGCAATGAGTAGTTTT
Organism: Halyomorpha halys; assembly: GCF_000696795.3. NCBI lineage: Eukaryota > Metazoa > Arthropoda > Insecta > Hemiptera > Pentatomidae > Halyomorpha > Halyomorpha halys. Next base: position 409,960 of record NW_027110100.1, on the reverse strand, counting down.
AACTAATAATTACGGTTTAAAAAATACATAAATAATATAATATTTATAAAATTGGACAATTCTTTTTTTTTTTAATTTTAGACAAACCTAGCCTTATCAAAAAAAAGAAAAATCTACTCATACTATTAAAAAAAATTACAAGTTACTAGTGACAGTATTATGTTTTCAATGATCAACTACTCCTTTTAATAACGTACTGCTCATACTTAAAAATCCAATAATTCATAACAGAAATACTTTTATTATTGATTTTTCATTATATTTTTGTTATATGTTTTTTTAGTTATATTTTATAATGTTTTCAGATTGTGGTAAAGTTTTAATTAATATACTTGAGAATGGCCTTAAGTTGTGTTGTAATATCGGAATAAAATATGTAACATGGAATACCCATTTTTTATTTATTGAAATTTACAACTGTATTACATAAATTTATACGTACCTTAGTAAATGTTATTGGGAATCTACCATTATTAGGGTCGAGCTCTAATAACAGTAGGGTAGGAGGTCTCGAAGCTATCTCCTTTTTAAGGAGAGGAGGATTAAATTTTTTTTAAGCTGTTAAACCTTTTGATAATTAAGAAAACTTTTTTATAATAATTCATAATAAAGAAACTTATAATAATTTGACTTTGTTGGATACGAATTTTTCACTATCACTAGTTACGCGTTATTTTATTCTTTTCTTTTTTTGTCTTTGGTACTAATTTTTCATTAAATTTTTTTTACCTAATAAAAAAAATAGAAATGAAAACTGGTAATTATTTTCAATTAAAATGGCCCCATACATTTTATAATTAATTCTCTAAAAAGAAGAAAACTAACTTAAATAAAATCGATAGGAGGTTAAAAAAAAAATTGAAAAATTAAATATATAAAAAACTAATATCAAATGATTTTTGCCAAAATAGACTAAAACCGAAAAATAAAAATAAACTTTCGGTAATTAAATATAACAAAATTACCAATTTTATGTTGCGTAGTTTATATCAATTTAAATTTTCTGTAGTTTCTAGATATGTCCCGTTTAGCTCTGTATGCTTCTTTTTTAAAAATAATCTATGTGGACTGATCAGTATGCTGTGTGATTCAGTAACTCAACTCAGTGACCAGGTTGTGGTAATTTTTTCCACTTTTTTTCTGGACCTTATGGGACGAATTTGAAGTATGTGGTCGAATCTTTGTTCAATTGTATTTTACAAAACAGAAACGTATTAAAATTAATGTTTATGCCATACAAACAAAACTATATATAAAAAATTAATGTATACTTATATTATTATTATGTTATTATACATATACTTTTATTATTAATATAGAATTCAGCCAATCCTTAGTTAAATTTTATTCCGAGCCGGTAGAATACCGCTGGACTCAAATCTGGCTAATCCATCTGCCGCCAAGTGACACTAATGCCCGTACTTACTTATGCAAATGAGAGTTATGTTTTTTACATATGACCTCAAAAAACCCAGTCCTCTGCGAGGCTCGAATCAAGCTGTTATGATATATTTAAATCCACGTGAGGGTCCGTTAAGTCACAGCGTGTTGGAACTTAACCTCACTAAACAGCATTAATAACTCTTCGTAACGTGTTTGCATTACGGATTTATTTTTTCATTAGTGATTTATTCGTTTATTATTTATTCTTACGGTTTCTTGAGAGAAAAGATGTATCTGAGAGATGAATTGAACGAGTGAATGAATTTTATGGAGTTACACTGAATTTATACTGTAGTTAGTAGAAACCTTTTCTATGGTATATTATTTCCACGAGTTTTTGAAAACTAGTGATGGATTAGATATAGATATTTATATAGATTATAAATCGATTAAATTGTGCTGAATATACTTTGCAATAAAAAATATAGTATAATTAAGAATCAATGTTCTACTTAAATGTATCTATTTAATTAATAACACTTTATTTATATAAATGTATTCCCTAATGTAAGGAATATTGCTTTTCCTGCGATAAATAACACAGAAAGAAGTCCAAATTGAAATATGAAAGGACATTGTGGTCTTGTTATTTGGGGAAAAACTGTAGGGATCAATGGAAAGAGCGTAACTGATGAGGAAATAATTGAGCAATCCTGAGGGTGGTTGTAGGGGCTGGGCCAACCCTCATTTAGGGGGATCACCTGAGCCCCCAAAAGGCCCCACAAAACCACCCCCACAGGCCATTATATATCCATAAATCCCGCCTGTGGCCCATTCTTCTACGGTTAGTGTCACCACAGTTGTCCTTAGCTCTAATACTGCCCATTTCCCACTGATTGGAATATTGGTTTTGCCTTTTAATGGTTGGGTTCCATGTCCTAATTACTTCATAAATGTTTTCTTAATTTATGATTATAGTGAAAATTTTGTATGAGAGCTGAATACATCGTATACAAATATATTCAAATATATAAAATATAAACATATATACAATCTTATGACGTGTGATACTATGAAGTGAAACGTCCATATAACGAGTCTCTGGGTTTTTTTAATGTAATTATTATAAATAAATAATTTTACTAAAAAGGAAATAGTTATATCGAGGTTTAAACATTATTTTTTAATCTCTCTATAACGAATTATATTGAATTCAAACTATAATTTCATATATGTGTTATACGAATAATGTGTTGTATGACAAATTATAAACACACCGTAATTGTGCTTAAAAATCGACAGCGAGTTGTTGAGATTTCCTTGATGAATTAGAAGCTTTCAAAGTCTTCTTAAATTCTTTTACATTATTATTGCATCCATTTTAAAACATCCATTTACATATTTAAAATTTTCTTTATTTTTTTTCAATATTGTGGCTAACTAACTTCTTAGGATACCTAATTCTTTTACATTGTTAGTTTTTTCATCGTTTGGTTGTCTTCAACCCTTTTCATAATTTTACCTTTTTTTTCACCCCATTTATGAAGTAATTGTAAATGGGATGAAAAATATAGCTATAGGTTATCACTATAGCTAGAGTGTAAAGGTAGAGTTTTCATTCCATAGGGCCACCATGAAATAAAAGTGAATTCGCACAGGCTGAAATTGGACCAATGCTGTTGCAGTTGCGAACTTGCTTAATCGTCTGCAGCGGCATCAGAATTTTATGCTGAACCTCAATCGAACAAGGCCATTTTCTACTAAGTGACACAAAATTGTGTGGAAATTTTAGGTTTGCCCCCTCCCCATTTATAGCAACGGTTATAGCAACGCTTCGAAATTGAAAATTAGATAGAAGGAAATATATACACAACTATATTAAATCTTCATATGAATGATTCATTTAGACTAGAATCCTTCCGAACTGACATTTTAAGATTGATAACAGGAAATCCCGCATACGTATACAACAAAACTTTAGATACCGTTTAAGGTGGCTAAACACGTATACCAAGCCTACATACAAAATCTTTTTTATTCAAGCAAGCTTGTACAAAAACGTTACTTCTTCACCATCCATCAATTATTCAATGCATAGGTGCTTTATCCCTCCTTTCATTATAATCTACAAATAAATCTCACCAGACTGACAAAAGAAAGATTTAACTCAATTAGAGGTTGAATAAATGAAAAATGCCATTCACAATTTACTGTACTCAAATCATGGCAGAGGTCCTGTAAAAAATAAGTTATTGCAAGGAGAAAACATTGATTATATTTTAATTTTTTATAAAACTTTTCTATTTAATAAATTAATAATAATCGTTTGTTTTTGCAAGCTGTGGAACAAGATAAAGTTTTTTTTGCAGTGATCAGTGTTAACAAATAAGCTCTTTTTATTTAATTTTCGCACAATATATGGACTTAACAGATAAATTCAATTATATATGTAGATGTATGAAATAGCCTCAGATTAGAACTAGGCCACCATTAGGAGCCCAACATTCCTTGGCTAAGCGAGCTTCGGGGACCAGGTTTATCCTGCTCTGCCATTTCTCACGGCTGGTCGGTTTCGAAATAACGAGCGAAAGTTTTGGCGGAGGAAAAATGTAGCTGATTACGGGGAATATGATTGGAGCATTAGGTGACTGGTGTGTCCCATGTCACTGGAAGGTTAACATCGCTAACGATCTGGCTCAATAAGACTCTATCATTGGAAGCAGTTAGATCTAACGGCGGCCCGCTTAGTTCTCCAAATAGCGGCAATCTAACAGCCTCGCTTCGTCGGCATCACGAGCGTTTAAACTCTCTTTTAAAGATCCAATCCGATTCTGTAAAGGAAAGTTTGGCTGGCTGTTATCTGTATTTATGAGCTTTTATCTTCAGTAATCACCTTTTTTTATTATAATAGACTTATCTATTTTAAAGTTAATATATATATTAATTAATATGTACTTATTAGTGTATAAGCGTTAATGTCATAACAAGCAGTTTTTTTTTTCACTGGAAAAATATCCAAGCCTTACAAACTAATCAATTCAGATTTGCACCGTAGTTCTTTTATGCAACAATGAGTAGAATTAAAAAAGAAAAAAATAGAAAAATAAACAAATCTTTCAAATGATTGTTTAGAATTTTTCTTTACCATCTGAAGGACTCTAAGAATTTGCGTGTCAATTTATTAAAATTTGCATAGCCAGACCATGTCACAGAATAATGTGATCATGCATTATGGCTACTGAATTTCAGTACTTATCATGTTTCGGGTAATTCATAGGTTGGCGAGCTATGTATCTTCATAAAATTATAATATTTTAACCCTCATTGGTTACATATATATTATTTTACATGACTATCGAGTTAATTTTACAATGGCAACGAGATATTTGTTTCTGCCTTGCATTAGCATTAAATGAGTAGATAGATAAAACTATTTGTGAATGTATAATTTAGTAATGATATTCCTTACTTTGCGCAACCAAAAATGTTTCTTGTACATTATTATTCAATTAGTATTATTACCGCAATACAAGACCAGGTTATAACAACAAGGGTTGTCCTCAAAGAGAATCTCATAATAAATAAATGTCCCTGCATGAAGTCTCATGAGTCTATTCAGTATGTCTTCGTTGGTATACCGAGCTGAAGTGACTCTATCCAACTCCCGAAGACAATACATCCTATTCCAAGTTTTTGAATTAAAAACATACTTATATCCTTGATCTCCTCACTCTATAACCATCCATCCATTCATTAACCAGATCCTAAACAATAGCTTTTTATATGCCCTCCCATAGGACCGTCTCCTTTTCAAATCCTTCGTGCAACCTCCTTCTGGAATTCTCTCCCTATCTCCATTCATCAATCCTCATCCATCCTTTCCTTTAAACATCTATTCCTTTCCCTACTTTTTCTCTTTCTTTCACTGGCACAACAGGCGCATGAAGCTGTCCTTGGCCTGCTCAACGGCCGCCAACCATCTTTCTTCATCTTCTGTAAGGGTAACTAGGATCCTCAATTATCGCAGTTCCCGCCCCACATCATCCCTCCATCGGCCCTTCGGCCTACCACGTTGGCGCACACCATCCGTAACGTAACTGTACAGTTTATGAGCCACTTTTTCCTCGCTCATCCTCATTACATGGCTAAGCCATTTAAGTCTCTGTATCCTTATGTAAGAGGAGATGCTACATTCCTTATAGAGCCCAAACAGTTCATCATTTTTCCTTCTTCGCCAATTACCATTCTCACATACGGGCCCTATGATTCTCCTCAGAATTACTATTTCTAACCTGTCTAGCAGGTAAATGCTTTTATTACTCAGGGCCCACGGTTCTCCACCGTATGTCACGATAATCATCTTACCGTATATCAACGTTTTGTACTTGACGAACATGGTGGTATGGCTAACAAGTTTACTTTTGATTAGCCTTATCATGGAGAAATAGGCTCTATTTCCAGCAGCAATTCTGCTTTTAACTTCTTCATCCTGGTTCTCATTGATAATAGAGCCAAGGTAAGAAAAACTTCTTACCACTTCGAAATAGTAGGAGCCCATTACAATGCGACTTTGTCACTGGTCCAGAGGCTTCTTACCCAACAGCATGATCTTGGTTTTTCCCTCATTAATAGGCAGGCCCATCCTTTTTGCTTCGACATCCATCGTTTCGAAAGCAGTCCTAATGCTCTGCAGCAATCTACCGATGATGACGACGTTGTCTGCAGAGGCCAGAACTTAGGTCATCTTTGTAAATAATGTTCCTTCCTGCTCTATTTATGATTGCTTGTAGAGCGATATTAAACAGGAGAGGAGCTATTGGGTCACCCTGTTTTAAACCATATTCCACTTTAAAAGGCTCTGATAATCCACAGGATTTTACTTGGCAGGTTGTGCTCACCCTTGTGCATTTTACTAATCGGGTGTGTTTACTAGGAAGTCCCAGTTTATGCATGGCCACTATAAGCTCACTCCTTACCATTGTATCGTAGGCAGCCCGAAAATCAATGAACAGTATTCAAGTCGTCTGCTGATATTCCTTCATTTTCTCAGAGATTATTCCTTCCCCTACTACCAAACCTCCGCATCATTGTGCGCCATTATTGAATACTGTATTTCAACATGTACACTGAAACTTTTAAATGTCTGCCAGATAATTGACTTTAATTTGTGAATAATGTATAAATTACTTTTACACTCATTCATACGTTTATGAGACCAACGGATGTGAAATATTTGCTGGAACTGACTATTAAATCATTATTATTATATGTAATGTTGTTCCTAATACTTACTTTATAAATTACTGATAAGCAAGTTACTAAAGTAACTAGGCGAAGTCTAAAGAGGAGTTGTATTGGCGTGAATTTGAATTTATTATATTATTACATAAATTTAATTTTCTTTGTCTTGTACATAAACTATTTATTATTGATTTTTTTATTATATGATCAATTTGATTTTATACTTCTTTGATATTGATTCATATTATTATTTATATAAATCATAATGTTAATTTATTTTATTTATATATTTCCTTATCATTATTATTTTGAATTTACTTTTAATTCAGTGAGTACTATATTTATCATTTACCTTTTTTCCTTCTTCCATATCTATACATATTGTATGATTGAATATTTGGACAATATTACTTCATGCCCTCAATTTTTGGTGAATTCTTTTCAATAAAAATTTCAAAAAAAAAGTTGGTTGAGGGACCTGATATGACATAGTTCTGTTGAATTTTTTAAGAGAGTGCATCACCGTGTGCTATCTCTCTTTTGCCTACATTTGCTAAGTTAAAAATAATCCATCCCATTTGCTTACTGTGTGTATTTTTAAAGGTTTCAAAGTTTGGTGTATTAGACAACAATGGTTAAAGTTCAACTATTAATCAATTAATCGTCGAACTAAAACATGATTTCTTATAATTATACTCCATTAAAATACTATCTAATATAATTAGTTATAGTTTACGTATGATTATATTTTGTTTCGTACTAAACAGATCTGTAACTTATTTCATTTTTTTTCATTCTATAGAGTACTCCGTATGGCTTGAAAGACGGCACTACGGGTACAGAGATGTCTCCTTGGGCTGGAGGCCTTCAACCTTCTTCAGGTTACTACCCTTATGACCCAACCCTTGCAGCTTATGGGTAAGTAATAAATACTTTATTACTAAAATTAATACTGTGGGAAAAAAAGATATATTTTCAGAGTTTAATATTCTTAGAGATAGATTTATAAAAAAAATAAAATGATATTAATGTCCCAAAAATCATATTAATCCTGTTTTTATTTATGAAAAGTTTAGTAAGAATTTGAGAACTGAATGAGATATAACATTAGGGCTAATTTCTTATATCAAACTTTAGGCATGGCAAAGCTCTTGAAAATAAAAATATGATTATGTCACAGCTTTAATGATTTTCCAAATGATAGAAAAAAATTATGGGGATGAGATGAAATATTAATACGATAATAATAATGAAACATTTGTTGAATAAATATAAAAATATCTTATCACAGTTCCAGCGTATTATACTTTTTACATTAGGCATAGTGTTAATAGTCTTTTAAAATAATTCATAAGTTTATAATGAATAACATTCCACTGTCATCTTATCACAGATGGATTGTTTAAGTTACGAAAAAAGCACTTAGCTACGAAGGCAACGACTGTCGATCCGTTTCCGGCTGATAACATTTAAATTAGTTGAGAGAACCAACGTGGAGTCATTCTTGGTATTTCCTGTTTTCTTGAACTTCGATGCTCACTTGCACCGAACGGACATCACCTTGTTCGAAAAATAAATTTTGAGGGAGGAGTCATTAGGTATTCATTCTTTTGCACTTCTGTTCTAGACTGACGCACCACCATACAATTTAGCCATAGATCCTATTTTATGTAAATTACTTGCACCTTTTGATATTTATTAGTTTGTTTATAACACAGCAACATCCAAGGATTGTTTACAAACAGTAAATTACGGCCTTTAATCCCGTTTGAAATGAAGCTTATTAAATCAATCGATTTTTCCCTATTGTTTGATTCCTCAGTTTAATCATTTTTACTACAGTTGTTTTAAAGTCAACGCTCGTTCTCATCAAAAAGTTTAAGTTTTATATTTGGCTTTGTTTAAATTTCGATTCCTGGTCCCCACAAGATTTTTAATTGGGTATAAAGCTGCTCATGGCTTTGCCTTTTTTCGCATTACTATTGAGCATGTCTGGGATCAGCTCATATGAAACGTCCGATGTTATGCACTAGCTTCTACCAACCGAACTGCTAGAACAAACTGCACTAGAAGAGTGAGAGAATATTCCTCAAGATAAAATCGCGAATCTCATCAACAGCATGAAGAGACGTCTAGAAGCAGTAATCAAGGCTGGGGGAAGTAACACTAAATATTGATCAAACTGTCATTTTAAGAAAGATATTTTATAATAAATTTTTGTTTTAATGTTCGACAACAACTTTGTTTTTTAAGTTTTATTTTTTTATTATGCGCATAGTTTGCATGAAAATCCAAATGACGTAAAAGAATGCTTGTAATACTTGTTGATCATCAAATCCGCCAGTAGGACGCATCGGATAAAAAAATTAAAAAAAATTTTGTGATATGAATTAGTCTTAAGATCCATTTGAAATTTCAGAGTTAGGCACACTGTAGAAATCTAATTAATTAGAAGATCGTTGACTGTATGTTATTAAGATAGCCTGGTCGCGGTTAAATAGGATTTCAAATAAGTATAAATAAAAAATATACATATAAAAAAAAATATATATATATAAAATAGCAAAGGTAGTAAAAGGTAAGACACAACACGAATTACTTTTCTTTTTCACAGTAATGCACTTACTAATTCACTTTTTATTTCTGTTTTAGAGGGTTCGGAAAAAAAAAAAATTACTGTTATTTTTAATTCTTTATTTAATTCTTATTAATTTTTAATAATCACTTTATATATTTTAGTTTATACTTATTTCTGTTAATCTTGTTTCTATTTTCTTTAATTTGCTCTGCTTATTTGTGTATGTATGATGGGTATGATTTCTGGGATTTCTTTTTTTTTCCCCTGTCGTTAAAAACTCTTGGTCGCAAATCTTTTCAAACCCTAGACCAGTGGAAAGAGAGACCCAGAAGGAACTGGTTTGTGTTGCGAAGACGGAACGTGTGGGGAGGCCGGGGTCGATAGAGGATTTGCATGGTCCACTCCTCATCCTCCCATCCTCCTCCCTGCTTGGCTTTATAACTCCACTCTCTCTCTTATAACTAACCACTTAGCACTTTTTCCCCAAGAATATGCATACCCTACCAGCTTTTTGTCTCATCAACCGCACTAGAAGGATTTTATTACTGAGAAAGTTCCTGAGTGCATTTAACAATTTAAAGAAGGACCTGATGGCTTGATATTATTTTGGATAAATGGCGTAAGATGACACCTGAAATGTACAAAAGGACCAACATTTTTTAATATCTTACAATCAATAGAGGATAATATTCATTCATACGTTTATATTTCCGAATACATCACAAGTCACTTGGTTTATTTGAAAATAGAGGTCATCGGATATTTTATATGAATATAATCTGTACTCCCTGCATTTTTTTTTCTGCACCGAAAAATACTCTACCTCAGGGATTTAACTGGGTTATCGATTCCTTTCCGAGTTCATATTGTATTATTTTTTTTTTTTTTGAGTGACCTTTGTCATACATTAAAAGGAAACCATGATACTCTGGCAGTTATTTTTTATTTTCAACACGCCCTTTTTCCTTGATAAAGAAATGTTTAATCAGTTTTTCCCTGCACGATGTATATTTGTATGAGAATATAATATATTGTATTATATTTTGTTGTTGAGTACAGCATTAATCAATGTTGCATTATTACGCTTGCTTCTCAGGCTATGTCACTGGAAATGTCTATGCTCTTTTACCGTTAATTGAGTCTGTTTTGTTAAATACTGTACAAATAGGGTATTTTTTTATATTAATATAGCTTAAATTTAAAAAGTCTTAAATAATTACATCTTGATATATCTATAATATTAATATTATTTTTTTTATATTTAATAGTATATTATCAATCTTTTTCTTGAAAAAAATAGGTATAAATACATTTATTCAGTTTTTGATGTTTTTTTTAATGTCTATTACGATGAAAACAAAATAAATAAATAGATAGAAATATTTTAATATTGTATTCGATTTTGCTGTAATTAATGATATCTACTTATTGTTGAACCAAATAAAATAACAGCCTAAAGTTGATTTGGGATTAAACCCTTATCGCAATAGCATAGGCGTTGCTACAAATTTTTGAGAAAGTGAGAGGCAATATTTTAAAATTCACTATTTTGACCTTGTTTCCAAGCCATATTAAAATAATTTTCATTTACCTGTAGAGAGAGAATGATCATAACTATAATATACGGTTATAATGATATTACTTTATAGCAATAATGTATTTTCTATTCAAACAAATTTCTTAAAAATACAAACTTCTTGGTACTCCAATATTTTAATCTCGGAAAGAAAGTAGAGATAGGATATCACAAACAAAATAACTATAATAATAGCTTAGCATCGATATTAATATAGATTTTTCTATTAAATTAAAAACAATAATTATGTGATTTATTTATTTTTATAAAGTGTTTTCTCACTCAAATTTATCACATCCGTTTTTTGATTCCGAAATTCGAAGCTCAAATTATCTCATGTGTTGTTTGTATTACGATAGAACGTTTTATTTTCTCTTTTTTTTATTTTATATAAATTACTGCGCTTCTTTAATGTAATAAATTATATCTGTATTTATTTTGGGGTTGTTACTAATTAACATGATTGTAATATTACTTAACGTTCTTGGAATCTTAATTTTAAAAATCAATTATAAAACATTGTATATCTCTATTTAACTTTTTTTTTTTATAAAGTTATATTTTCATTACTAGTGAACTGATATCATTGAGCTCTTTATTATAGATAACATCATATTAAAGTTCTGGCGTATATGACGATAATAAGGACTTAAAAGACTAAGATTTGCCAATAATATAATATTAATATATTCATAAAATATTTAATCATGTATATTTTAATTTATTTACTTTTAAAAGTTTTAAATATGATATCGAGAACTGAATATCGATATCCTGATGACAGAAACCAACTATGGACATTATAGTATCTAATGCCTGTGTTATAATCTCTACTATCGATATTATAATGCCTAATATAGATTTATATCGAATATAAATCTTCAATATTTCTATTATTCTGAAATTTATATTCCGTGCCCACCTTTCCTTCAAACATTTTATTTTATTTTTTTAATATTGGTTTTCGATTGCCATTTTTTAATATAGGTATTGCGAACAAATGTTGAAAAAAAACAATACAATCTCGATACATTAATATTTTTTTGTAAATCTCTACATCAAACTCGTTTGTAATAATTGCTTAGATGTCGTAAATTCATCTTTAAGAAGTAAACATTTTTATTCACGTTTCTTTACCTGTCACACATATGCCAAATATATGTTTCGTTTCGGAAAACAACCTAATCAGAAATAACATCGTATAGTTATTGCCACTTGGTCCGCGAACAGAACAGGTAGCAGGGAGAAGGAAATATAGCTACCTTCCCATGTGGATATCTAATTTAATACTAAAGCTAATATATAATCCGTTATCAGAAGATGATCGGGAGGCTATGTAATAAATATTTTAAATGAACTAGGCTCTCGGCTGCCTCTGTCAATTTGTGTAGGTTTATGGCTACGGTGGCCACACAAACTGAGGGCGCCAACTGTAGCCATTATAGGGAACTGGTTTTGTCACACAGTTTGTTTCTTCCAGCGAGCAGAATCTATAATCCCACTATCTCCCTGTCCCCTGTCTCCTTCTTGTTTCCTGTCTATGTTGCCCTTTGTTTCGGAATAGCTGTGTATTTCGCTACATTATAATGTATAGTCATTCCTGTATCCCAGAAAGGTTTTTTTTTTTTTTTTTTTTTTTTCTAAATGGCGTAAGAAAAGAAAAGGTTTTGAACAACAGTCAAAGTTTACTGTTAGTTCCGTGTTTATAATATCACAAGAAGGAATTAGTTCAAGACTTGTCGAAAAAGTGACTCTGACATAGCGTAGGTGTACTCGATTATTGTCAATTATACCTGTCACCATAATTCGATTCGATGCAACTTTAATACCGGCCTGAATAAAAAGGATCCGTTTGGGATTTTTTCTTTCGAGCGAGCGTAGCGAACAAAAGTTTATAACTGTGCTTCAATTAAGGAATATCAATATAAATAGCGATGGAATTTTTATACGATCAAAAAAATTATAAATATGTGTTTATTTTTACCTAAACATGTAATAAAAACATAAAAATATTTAGCATAAAAAATTCAATATAAAAAAGCCTGAAAATAAACAGAATGTTGTTTATTTTCAATTTGTTTAAAGAATATTTGGATGTAAAAAACTTTATTCGTGGCAGTCTAACCTTCCTTATCAATAAATTTTTAAGTAAGATGCATCTTTTAACTTTTAAAAAATATATTGTTGACTGTGTGTCATTATCATACGCGATATTACTTTTTATCATCCCAAAAACATAAAATCCATAAAAATAAGCTCAGCAAATTTCATACGTCTTTCTTCTTCGGCATAGATTCTAATAATAATTTTTATGTTGTTCAGGCCCGAATTTTTTAATCAAACGTTCGTTTAACTTTCTCAGATAATTTTCTGAAGACAATTTTTCCAAATCGTGTCATCTTAAATTTTTCCCCAATACACTTTTTCAAATCCTTTTAAGGCCATATTTATCTATTTAAAGGGAGGAAATATCCGTTTTCACCGAAGTCTAGAATACATCGATAAATAAAATTGATGTAATTGAACTTGGAGCAGATGTCAAATTAAATTAAAGGATTGTCAAATTAACGGAGCTCAGAAATTTGATTGTGAACTTTCGTGACATTACATATTTATTTTAAGATTCTAGGAAATTTATTGAAGACTGCGTTGTAATTTTTATATATTATCTTTTTTCCATTATTAAAAATAAATTGTGTTTAGAAACAGAAGAGTGGCGAATAAAAAGTGATGTGTAGTCTAAAGGATGTACTTACAAGAAAAAAAAATTTAAATGTATATATAGGATAACTATAAATTTCATTAAAGTAGTATTTTATATTTTACTATAGAATAAATGTAGCCATTTATATTTTGTACATATATAACTAAATCTCTTAGATCAGAGCTACAAGTAGTTCCATTTATTTATATTTCCGTTTAAATATGGAAATTTTAGTTTTAATTCTCAAACTAAAAACTATATTGGTTTTAAGAATTATATCAGGCAACAAATTTAATAGCATCATAAGACGGCCCTCATATTTTTAGTATTTCTGTTATTCGATGACGACAGATATTTTTTTTTTTATTCCCTCGACCCGATAGTGTACAGACCACATAAAAAATAAAAATAAAATGAAAACATGCTATGGATGCATCTATTTCACTGGAAAACGTATGAAATCATAGCTGTTATTGAGATTTTACGACGGGCGCGTTTTGTTTATGTTTCTAACACTTATTCTTCCTGGATTCTAATCTAGCTCGGTATCTGTAAAATAAACAAAATTAGTAGTAAGCGATTTGTTAATTATATTACTGAATGCTTTAATAACCTTAATTATGTTTTATATAAACTTTTTCTAAAGATTCAATGTATATTTCTTATTAGATAATTTTTTTTTTAGGGAACCTAGTAAACCTTCAAGCTTCTATCTAGACATTGTTTAGTCAATCAATACATTTTCGTAGTTTCATACTACACGGTCCATTTTTAAGAATTTTCTCTTTACAATACATTCATAAATTCAATATAAATATCTGTTATCCACCATTGATCTATATCTAAATATTTCACAACACGGGCTTCCTACCACTGTAAAATGTTTCTTAAACACTGTTCGTTATTATTAATGAGCCATTTTAATATTAACATTTATTAATTTATTATATGGTCTAAATATAAATACGTATAAAAATTACATATTCTTTAATTTTTTTTTTCTAACACTCAGTCGGCCTTCTATCTCAATTACATCTTCCTTTTTATATCTTGATTTCCAATATCATAACTATAATTTCTTGCCCATTTATTGTTATTTTATTCGTTTCCAATATTTATTATAAACTAAATTATCTATTTGTTGATGTTTTAATTTTTTTTTTTATATAATATTGTTTTCCTTTCAGTTATCAAATTCATTTTATATGATATATAAGGAAATATTTATTAATAGTGATATCTAATTAATAAATATAGATCTTTTGTTTATGTAATTTCAAATTTGACTTATTTTTTTATTTATATTTTTATAACTAGGTGAAAATATTGTTCATCTTCTAAAGCTTTATTGGTAGCCCGGTTACTAACTTTTCGATCCTAAGTCGTCTACAAGATAACGTGTCATTGGAACGAATCATGAGTATTGGGAAATCCGTGGCGGAAAACGTTCGGAAAATTGATCGTGAGGAAAGTGAATCGGGAGCCACGATTGTGTAATTGAGTCACGTGTCTGTATTGCACACGTGAGGGAAAACCTTTATGAGTTGGTCTACGGGGCGTGTAACAATTTAACGTTTATGCATCATCTTTTTCAGTCCATTCAAGATATATGTCAATATAATTTTACATATCTCTTTATTTTGGTCAATTATCCCAACTTTTTTTCTTTTTTCAGAACTTTCAATTTAATGTATACTTATTCCAACTAAAACATATTATAGTATTATTAATCAGAATAAAAACAACATCGAAGATTATTGCTTAGGCTGTTATTTTTGTTTGAATACCTCTGTGTAAACAACCATGTGATGTCTATTATGTACATTTATTCATATATTTTTAAAATTATATATTATACGTTCATTAAAAAATAAAAATTTCCACGAAAAAGAAGAATAGTACATTTTTTAAAATATTATTTTTCCAATTTTTTTTTCTATCATCCGTTGGATTACCAATATTATAATTTTCATAAAAATCTTTAAACGTTGCTCAACAAACGCTTGCACGACAAACAATCCTAGAAGTCACCTAGTTTTTACTGATTAATTTGGAGGTAATATCCAGATTTATTTTCATTAAAAATTATAAATTCGTTTGTCTGTACTTTTATTTTGATTGTAATAAAAATACAAAATATTGAAATGATTTGTTAAGAAATTTCAGTTTACGTTTTGGAAATATAAATATGGGTAAATTATTAATTTCCAATAAAAATAAATTAAAATTAAATTTGAGTATATTTAAATTAAAATTGATTGATTGCGGAATAAATAATAAGATTTCTCGAATTTTATTAATCTTGAGATGTGTGCTTTCATTTATGCTTATCTATATAATATATTTAAATAAAAATAGTGTTTATAATTAGCCTTGTATTAACAACAATTTTTCATTTGTATCAAGCAAAAATCCATCAAAATATAAAATAACATTTAATATTTAGCATAAGCAGTATTAATAATTAAAATAATCTCAGCATTGTTAAACAATAATTATCATCAGAATAAAAATCCTGTAATAAAATTGTTCTAATAATCATATAAGTTAATACATATATAATGTTAGTAATGTTTGTTTTATAAAAGAGATATAAAGTAATCAATTTGAACTTTAATATTAAAAAAATTAATAGTTTAAATTATCTTTGTGAACCAGAATATTTTTGAAACTTTTAAATTTAGAAAAACCTGTATTTTTAAATACTTGACTTTTTCTTATTGTAGATTAAAAATATTCATATATTTTTAAAAAAATGTATATATTTCTATTAATTTCTACGATGATATTTTGTTTCAGTTTTGGTTAGAACCAGTTTAATACATAAGTAAATTTAAGTGTTCATTTTTATTTTTACATTTGTTGATGTTCTGGTTTTATTAGCTCATGAACCTTATTTTAAAATAATGTAATACCAATGTATTAAATTATAAATAGTAATCAATTGCAATCAATTAAGTAGTAACCGAGTGTTTATTATTTGAATATTTTGATATTAAATTCAACCACTTCATGTAGCATTGATGAATACTATTAGATGGCACATGGAAGAGGAATCGGTGCATTTCTATCTCCGGACACCAATATGTCATTGCTTATGTATATTGGCGATAAATTAAAACTGAATGGTGCTAGGAATAATTTGATAGAGGACAAGCATCCATTTCATTTGTTGTTGTTAATAATAAAATCACTGTCAAAATAAACCCTCCCATGTCAGCGGAAACGCTATGATTTAATCTGCTGATTATAAATTTTCTATTAGACCTGGGCGGAATCTGAAAGCTTAATTTACTATGGATTATTTGATTATTGAAAGTATGTGTTGTAGAATTTATCAGAAGTAATAATAGGGTTGGGGAAGCGGTTCTTGTTAAAGATGTGTGGAGTCGATTGACTATAGCCTACTGTTTGGCTTTAACAACCGTCATGTATTTTAGTCAATCATAGATACTATCAGTAGTTAACCTTTAAGGGTAGAAATTAATATTGAATATCAAAAGTCGTAAAAATATCAATCCTAAAGGTATTATAGTTCATTATCATCAAATTTAAACTAAAGTGAAGGGAACAGAATTTCAATTTTCTTTTTTACTTAATCGATTTTCAATGATAGACCTTTTTGTTCTACCAAGAAAAAGTTTGATTAATCCCCTAGAGGTTTTACGTTCAATGAGGATCTAAAAATTTCACCTGTCTACCGTTCCCATCGTTTATCTGAATTAATTAGGTCGATTTTTTTCCTTAAATTATTTCATGTACTATCCATAGGTCACCCCAGAATGATCCTCAGTTAAATAGCCATTTTAAAAATAGCGGCCGAATAGATATTCCATCGACTATATCTCGGTTTATGAATATGGAGGAAAAATATAAAATCACTTTACCAAACCATTAAAATAATAATACTAATAATAAGTAAGTATTCCATACCTCTTTACCGATTTTGTTGGATTTCGGACCTCGATGGATGTGTACCGAACGGAGATCATATGTGAGATAGCTTAAATGCAATACCAGAAAACTTGTATTGATGAAACTCGCCCTATATATTCCAATAAATCATGTATAATTGTCCCGACTGTTTTTTAATGTTTAAAAAAACATTTATTCTTTATATTAGAAGTTATTATGAGCATGAAATTATTTGTCCTTAAGTTTTTTTTTTTTTTATTTTTATGGTTTTATTTTGGTTTTTACAGTCTAAGGAAAATTCTCATTTTTCATGTTATTTAATTACATAAATATATGTAATTTTTAAAGATTTAACTACTGATTTTACCTGTTTTCTTTGCAGAACTGTTTTAATATACATAAAATAATATTAGTGCAAAATACTAAGTTAATTATTTGCAGTAAATGTTAAATATTTTATTCTTAATTTAAAACAATTTTGATCTTTTTTTTCCTCTCAACTTTTATTCTTTAAAATTTCTCCAACGTTTCGGCCCTCAGGCCATTCTCAAGGATATCACCTTCAATATTGATGTAATTTCTTTTTTTAAATCTTAAAAATTGCAGGCTGATTTTTAAGATTTAACCGGTTGAAGGTAGGTTCTGTTTTAAAGTTGTAAAATTGTATGTAAAGGAAGGAAAGTGGTTTGGAAAAACGTTTTAAATCCAAGATATAAATTTTTTAGAAAAAGTTATATGTGACAAGGGCAATTAGCCTGCAATTTTGGCCGAAACGTTGGAGAAATTTAAAAAAATAATAGTTGAGAGGAAAAAAAAGATCAAAATTGTTTTAATTTAAGAATAAACTAAACCACTCTCAAACAAACATATATCAAAAAATAATTAAGTTAGATATTTTATTTATTTATTTGTTTAAATGCTTTAAAAGAGAGGAAAAAAAAGTTCCATTTAAAAATATAATGACAAGATTAAGCGCGGTAAATAAACAAACGAAAATTGTTCCGGACAGTCGAACAAAACAAGAGCGTCCCTTCACTTAAAAATGTATCGTTACAAACAAACAAGGGTGACTGTGAAAAATATATGTATTAAATAATTCTCTTCTTATTAGGAATTTATTAATACAACATTGAGCAGCCTTCCAAACAACACTAGGCACTAACAACGCATATAATATACATCCTTTCTCTCACATATGACTTGATTTATTTAGAATATACATGAGTTACTAGCGCGATTTCAATTTTAATTCACTCGTAGGGGTTGAGAGAGCCTTTTTTGATTTTGTAATTTTACGATTGCTGGATGTAACAAAATCAACGAAGCGTTGCACTGAACATTGGTAAAACTGCCGTTGATGAAACAATTCCAACATGTGATTTATCAGAATTAAATTAAAATTCGATCATAGTTATTATCCTCTTAGGTATTTAAAAATTTTTTGGATTAATTTCTTCTAATGAATAATTGTTACATAGATACTTAATTTAAAGAATATAAGCTATATTAACTATTATTAAAATAATAATATTTGATGTAAATATTTTAATAAGCAAATTTAATAAAACTGTCTAATATAAGCGTAACAGAATACAAGGAATTTATGAGTGGATAAATCAAGAAATACAGCTAGGAATGTTACAAACAAGGTTTTTTATACCATTTACCCGAGTCTGAATCAAAGTTGCGCAGTAGTATCGACAAATTTGTGAAATTATCTATGTTAATTTATATAAATGTGATTTGATAAGTAAATGATAGCAAAATACAAAAGTTATGAAGGATATAAATTATTATTAAGTGAGGCTGTGAGGCTGTGATACTATCATTATGATTCTTCATGGTGATGACCGGGTGGGCCGAAACGTTGAACAAGTAATAAAGAAGGTTGACTATTAGGATATTTTTTGTTATTATTAGTAAATCTAAAATAATTTTCATATAATTATAAAAAAAAAAATCTAATATTTCTACAATTTATGATTGAATAAAACAGTTATCGTAAAATGGAATAATCATTTTATTTTTTTTAATTATCTTTTGTGGATAAAATTAAACTGGCCATAAGTCCGATTTTCAAGTTTTATTTTTAGCGTGTGAGTTGAATATCTTAAATCTTCTGCATGATTAATTTAAATGATTCCACTCTAGAGGGTACGACGATTATGAAATGTTTGATATACTTTTAAACACAAAATAAAATCTCGGGACCCTTCTAAATCAGATATCATTGTAAAAGAAATGAGGACTACTTACAATGAGATTCTGAACCTGAAGAGAAATAAAAAAAGAGCTGCTAAGATTATATGGACTTAAAGAGGAACTCCTACCAATGTGAGAACTGCCTGGGAAGGGATCTCGAAAGGAGTGGAAAAAATCCCCCTCACTTCCTTTAATTGGAAGGGAATACATTATCTATTTCACCCCCTTTTCTATTAACATATGTATGTGTAGGACTAAAACTGGACCATAGGCTCATAAACTTCTTTTTTAAGTTCTTATATTGATTTTTCGGTGTGTGTTTTGAATATCTGGAGAAGAAACAAAAATAAAAAACATTGATCAAGTCGGTTCATTCAAGGTGTACCTATCCTTTTTTGGAATGAGGGTGCTTGAACTGTTTTTAAGTACAATGACACGGATTTTTTTATTATTTTATTTTTTTTTATGAGCAACTGTTATATTAGTAATAAGAGCTTATGAATACATCATTATTTTTTAACCTCTCGCATTAATGCTAAATTTCTCTGAATTTTCAACAATCTTGGTATAATTTCATCTTTATCAACTAATATTATAGTTAGATAACTATAGTCATATCTTTTAAAAAATGTCGTTAGTAATCATTAAGTTGATTTTTTTTTAAATGAATAATTTAATTTCTATCCATTTTAGTCTCAGCACATTTTATTTTTCTTACAAGTCCGACGTTTCGGCCAACCCGGCCATCCTCAGGGACAATCTTAATACAATTTTGGATTTAAATGATTTAAAAACTCAACTTCATGCAGGCTATTCTGCCCAGGCCACACCACAATTTCTAATTAGTCTAATTTTTACATTAAAAACAAAAATTAAAATTTATTTATCACAATCACTATTTGTTAAAACTTTATCACTAATTGTTGTGATAAGGTTTTAACAAATAAATAATCTAAATTTTAAAAAATCATTCAATTGAAAATTTAGACTTGATGGGGGCTGTTGACTTTTATTTCGTAATGGCCCCACGAAATGACAATTTAACCCACGCTGGTCAAACCATCACGTGGTAATAATATAAAATTATATGTATATTATTTTCCAATTAGTTATTCATTGTTACTTGAGAAAATTAAAGCTTGGTTTTCTAATGCACTAATAATATTCTAAAATTTTCGAATTATAATTTTTATCTTTGTGAGGTCAGGTGGCTCAGGCGTGAGACACTCTAATACAAGCCCGGGTCCTTAGAATCCGGCTGTGGGAGATAATTATTTTTTGCCTCGCTGTAGCCAACCCTGTGTGTTCGAAAGGTCCACCTAGCTTCATAAAGTGGGAAACTTTTAACTGGGTAAAATGATTCTCGCAAAATTGTCTCCTAACGCTACCGTTGGTATAGTAGCACTGTAGCAAATTACTGCACCCCTGACTCTTCATGGGTTGCAGCGGTTTTAAAGATTTACTTTTTTTTTTTTTATTGTTGTCTTTATTTTATGAGTTTTTTCTCCCATCCACTAATGGCTATTGAATGAAATTACCCATTCATTACGTGCTATAAAACAAACTGAAACTACATTAATTCTGATCATCCAGGTATTAAAAGGTTTAATGGGGATTGAATCGTGTTGTGGTTTTTCATTTTAACGATTAGACTTCACTCTCCAAAGTAAATCGTTTTTTGTTTATAATCCTATTGGATATTAAGCGAAGATTGGATCAGAATTAAGTATTCAAATTGTGAGTGTCGTTAACAAGTGGAGTGAGTGTTTGGAAAGAAATTGGGCGACTAAGGGACGAAATTAATAAAGCCAATGGGACTTTGAGAGTAATTGTATGTAAATTGAAATAGTCCCAATAAATAATTGATGAGAAACAGGAGGAGGGGGAGGAGGTGTGTAGTCGAAAAGAGTGCTTAAGGGCTGCTCTGGGAGGATTAGAGACGAAGACTTCATTTACTTGTTGGATTAGGTCGCGTCCCCCCCAGGGGGGTGGCTTATTACCGCCCCCAACCCTCAAGCCCTCTCTTCTCTCTTTATTAACGGATAAAGCTACCCTCTTCAATCGATATTCCCCTCTCATGGTCATTTAGTTACTTAACTTTCCTATTATTTTTTATTTATAGATTTTATGTGTATTCCATCGTTCTTCTATCACTTTTTCTATATTATAGGTAGTATGATCTCTAAACATTAATCTGCCTTAAATCACTACTTACAGTTAATGCATAGATATGACACATGAAGGTGGTAGTCCAAGAGCCCGAGAGGAGAAAAAAAAAATTTCACCCCAATCTTGGATTACTTTAATGAAAACTATGCACAGTTCGAAGTCAAAATGATGACATGGTAAGAGGGAGTATGGCATGGGGGTTGTTCCAGAAGTAAAAAAATTATAATCATAAACTTAGGAAAAACATGCTGGAAAATAACAACTAATAGTTCAATATTTAACTCGGGAAATAACAAACGTAAAAAGCTCTATTAGGTCTCAAATTTTAGTAAATTTGCTCTCCTTTAAATAATGTTTTATCATTTTTTTTTTGTAGTATTGATAATTTTAGAGGTATGGAGCGTGAATTAATGAAAAATTTATTTTTTATAACAATTTGAAACAGACGCCATTTTTATTCCCTCCATCTTTGGTTGGCAGAATAATCAATTTTGACTAGTTACAATATATAGTTTTCATTAAAGTAATTAAAAATTAAGTTAAAATGATTTTTTGTTTTTCAGGGACTTTTTGGGAAGTTCGGTTAACTGAACCGATTCACTGTGTGTGGACAGTCAATTTTTCTTAACACGTCTTTGGTTGATTCTTTTGATATTATCCATTTTTTAAAAAAATAAGTAAATAAATTTTCCTATATTAAATTAAATCTAATATTCTTTCTTTTTTCTTTTTTTCATTTTTTTTTTTTAAGAAAACTAAAAATAAATTACTACACCAATTAATAATAAGATTCCATATTGTTAAATTATAATGAACAGAAACATGCGAATCAAACATAAATTTAACCTTATGTATGTTCATTAAATTAAACACTAATTATACGTTTTTGTTTTTTGTTTATGGGCCATTAGTGAACCAACAATAAAATATTGGACTCTTAATTGAAAGTAAATTTTAATATTGTAGAATTTTTTTTTCTAATTAATACTCCCAGAAACTAGGAGTCAGCAGTTTTTTATTATTTATTGGTATAATGATTAAAGAAAAAAAAAAGAGTCCGCTAACCTCTAATTATCTAAGTTATATATGGGCTATTAAATTAATGTTTGAAATCATCTAATGTCTTATAATGCTCATGCGTTAATTGGAACAGAAAAAAAGTATGGCATGACACCAAACAAAAAAAACTTACGGTACTCGATCCTCTAATGACCCTATGCCAAAAAAGAAAAAAAAATACGAAAAAATCACATAATACATAATTGATGAAATTAGTGAAAAATTCGAGGAGAGGGGAATTAAAATAGGCTAATTGGTGATTAAAGCTAATTGCCGGGCTACCTTTTTAAATGTTGCTCCGTCAGTGATTGAATTAAGGGCCATTGTTTGGATAGGACTGTGTTTTTCCAAAGTACACTGCCGGATGCTCCAAACTCCGACAACATGATGCACAACGTTCCATTCTGTTTTGTAGTAGCGAACAGGTTAAAAGTCATGTTCACCGATTTGTTTTTTTTTACCCATTCTCCCTCGAGATTTGAAAAAAGCCCAAATTGTATCGAAATTTTTTGATCAATGGGCTTCAGAGAAGTTCTAATTTTTAAATTGAAGCAATTTTTAAATTAGAATTTAGTACTTCGCTTAATAATTGGACTAGTTTAAATATCAATAATTTTTACCATGACCTAACATTTATATGTGTATATATATATATATATA
>NW_027110100.1:384850-386423 GCF_000696795.3 Halyomorpha halys | reverse complement strand
TTGAAGTGCTATAAATAGATATTTTAATTGGGGTGATAATTGTATACCTCCATTGTTAGATGAAAAAGATCTACAGGCGCATAATTTCTTTACCTAACAAAATAAAAAAAAAAAAATTCTTTTAGGAAAGAAAAATTTTGGAGACTTCAGGCTACGACAAATTTCCGGATTTTGGAGAAGAAACATTACTGATAAAAAATCTTTCTAATTGAGAATAAATGTTAAAATTTAAGAAGTTCTTCTAATAGAGAATCTTTATTTAATAATTAAACATATAAGTAATTTTTTAGTAGAACAGTCAGCAATGGATTATGAGAGAACCCTAAAAAACTCATATTTATAATTCTGAACGGCTAAGATTCAATATTACTACACCAAAAAAAGATTGAGCTGCAATACGGAAGGGATTTCCATAAAATATAGTAAATCAATTGTTCATCTTATACAGCTGTCAAAGATATTAATTTATGTATTGATTAATTTGTATAATTTTTTTTTAATTGGTCCAACCAGCCAATGAAATTCAGAAGGAACATTTATCTCTCAGAAACGAACCCCTTTTAAGAGCAATGGAGAGAGTTGTAATTTCGTCGTGATTCGACCATTTCATCCAGCCTTAAGCGTTTTGTGCAATCGATATCCACCCTCAATCCTTTCCGAAACAAACCACCCCCTTTTTTTCCTATCCCTTAGGAAAGGGTTGTCTAAACGAAAAAAGTACTTAATAAACTAAATAAAAGTACTATCCCTTTTCAGCGATCGTTTGTTACTTTTTTTATCAGCAAAGAAATCTATAGTTTTTTTTCGTTGTTTTTATAATAATTTTTTTGTGATTACGAATGTTTTAAGTAAAAAATAAAACGTAACTTATTGAAATTTTAAAATATATATAATGTATAATAGTTCAATATTAAAATATTAAGCACATTTTGATCAGATCAAACTTCTGTAAATAACGGCAAACATATAGTACAAGGAATCCTGTAATGCATTACTGATTAAAACATGAGTAGGAAAAACAGAACTAAATTCAAATTAAGTACTATTATGGGTTTGATCTAAGAAAAAACTATTATTCCAGCAATGCCTAAGTAATTAGTTTCTTGGAAGAAATTTTTTGAAAATTGCCCATTCCTTCGAAAGACTCAGTTCTGAGGTCAAATTATGCAAATTTTTGTGTGGAAACATGACGGTTCAAAAACGTGATGTAGGAATTGAATTAAGATTCCTATATTTTTAAATATTGTAAGAATTACACAGTTGTCAGTATTGCTTTTCCCTTAGTATTTTTTAAAATGTGATTGTTTTATAATAAGTACAATAAAGCATCATTCATTTTTCAATTTGTAGAAACCATTTATTTATTATAAAGCTAAAAGACATTTTTTTCACATTTCCCCAACTTTACAAGAGAGGAGTTTAAACAGATGTTTCTCTTCAAATAAAAGCTTATTTTATACTCCAGTTGCAGGCCTACCTTCTACGCCATAACCCCTGATGAAGACCTGAAACTCAGGTCGAAACGTCGGCATAAAATAAATAAATATGGTTTTGTTTATTTATGTTGTTCTTT
>NW_027110100.1:379096-384800 GCF_000696795.3 Halyomorpha halys | reverse complement strand
ACGTTTCAGTTACAGACCTACCTTCTACGCCATAACCCCTGATGAAGACCTGAAATTCAGGTCGAAACGTCGGCATAAAATAAATAAATATGGTTTTGTTTATTTATGTTGTTCTTTGCTGACCGCACCCCCCGACAAACTTCTTCAATCAAAAGCTTACTTTTTTTTTTAGTGTTTTCTTAAAGCATGTAATTTCTATCGGAATCGAGAAGTTTTCTGACAAAAGTTAATTATCAACTTTCGAAGTTTCGGTAAAAATTAAAATGTTCCACCAAAAACGTTCTCAGTTGATTTCAAAATGGAAATTTTCCCTGGTAGAATTCCTGTTTGGTCTTCAGAATTTAGTATTTTCATTAAACATTTAGCAAATTTATGTTAGATTATGCCACAATATTTTTTAAATAATAACTTTCGAACAGTAAATATTTTGACTTTTCACTCAACTGACCTGTAGTTTGTTCTACGAGCAGATAGAAGTATGGTAAACAAGAGCACGTGAAGTGTGGGTCGGATTTCATTAGTTTTTTGTACGGGTTCCATGGTTAAAGGTAGGGCTACATTAGTTTCCAGTCTGGATCAACATGTTCCGAAATCCGTAGCCGGAACAATATTCGTAAAGATTTGGCTGAAAAAAAGGGGGTGGAATGGAAGCAAATATTTGCTAAAGTATATTGGACCAAAAATTTCTTTTTTATTATTATTTTATATTAACAAAATAAAATTTGATACATACAATACATAATTTGAATATAATTCTTATTATGCATATATATTTTTTTTTGTTTCCGATCCCTCTAAAACAGAAAGAAACAATGAATTAGTGAGTGCTTTATTGTGAAAAAGAAAGGAAATAAATCGTGTTGTGTATTACCTTTTACTACCTTTGGTATTTTAAGATTACCTGTAATGTTTATTGTTATTTATGAAATATCCATTCTGGATGGTTCGATAAGTAATGTTAATACTTATTAGGTTTTATCTGCACCTGTGAGTGAAAACTTTTTTTTCTGTTTCTTCTACTAACTGATGACATCTTTCTCAAAAAAAGTAGTACTAAATTTAGATTAATTGTTGTTTGTCTGTGATTTTGAAAAGGTAAGACGGAAATGGGTGATGAAGATAAAATAAAGCAAAGGTAGGAGGGGAATGAGACAGCGGTAAGGAGATGTGATTTAGTAGAGATCTAAGAGAGGGCGGTAATTGGAGGATCCGTTAAACCACTTTAGCTGCAATTAATTATCTTACTCAGCTTCTCACCGGATTCCCTCTTAATTTATTTTTTCAATGCTATTCTATTCATTTCGGCCTTATTTCACGCTCCTTGGCTCTATTTATGCAATTCATGATTACTTTATAAACATTTTAATTAAAATATACTGAGAAATTACATGTATGTCTCAGAACATTACTTATGACACGATATATGCAAAATTGTTAATTGGCCTTATATTGAAATGTATAACTAAAGCTATTTATTTTTATTAGGTTAAAGTAATAGCTAAAATAAACAATAGCTATTGTTACATTTAAGTACCCATGGACAGGTTCTTAGGAAAGTGTGACTATTTAAAAAAATTAATTTTATTTATTGTTTATATCTCATTTACGATTTACCAACTTACACCATTAAATTTGGATTATACATACCTGTATGATATACATGATAAGTGTATGCCCAATGTTAAGTGCATTTGATTGTATGCATGTTTATCTCAAAATCATTCGAAATTAATGGAGAAAAACACAGGACCAACTAATATAAAAAAAAAAAAAATATCGACATAAATCGTCTTTAATTTGATGGATTATATTTATGATTTTTTTTTTGTGAACAAAGGTTTATTTTAAACTATTTAAATTAGCTTACATCCAGAAGAAATAGTTAGGTTACGGTTTCTAGTGAAGTAATTAAGGAATAATTTCGAATATTTATTATTCATTGTTAATTTATTTATTATTATCAACAAGTTTATCTCGAATCCAAAAATATAACCAGATATACTAAACTGAACAATGGTACGCCTAACAGACTATAATATGAACTTCCCAAGTTACTTCTTTACTAAACAAAATATTAAATAAGTCCAGGCAAAAAGATAAATTCATCCGAAATTATGTGGTATGCACATACGGCCTACAGTATACAAGTTTACACACTAACAGAAGTCAATGTAATATAATCTATTTTCTTCAGTAATAAAACTTAGGATTTCAATGAAGTCATTTGAAGAACCTACATATATATATAAATACATTTAGAAAGAATAAGTATGTAAATATAAAGACTGGAAATGTATTCCTTATGGTATAGTAATATGCTGTTTTTTTTGCAACCTGATGTAGTTAGAAGCTAGATACATGTTTTATACTGATAAAATTAAAGCAAATTTTTTAAAAAAAAGAACATCTAAGTATCGATTTATTTGTAAATCAAACCTTCATTTCAAGTTCTTAAACGGAGAATTCGCTTAATGTAGAAGAAAATCCGTTTAAATAAACAACAGTAATTCTTGTTTTCTTTTGCTACAAAATAAAAGAGAGAAATTTCGTTCAACGACCGTGACCCATGAATAAATGCAACCGAAATAAATAACTGCGATTTCCATTATTTTAAAAGATATGATCAGTTAAAAAAAAAAAGTTTTTATAGAAATGCTTTTTGACCGTAACGGGTTCCACTTTCTTGTTCGCCTTGCATATGATTTTTTCCTCATGGGAAATCATTATCACATAGAATTCGCTTATTCATATTAACTAGTTGGAATCCGCTCCTGAACATTCGTGCAATTGTGAGTAGTCTACTGTTGAATTTTTTACAGCTCATCTTTACGTTATCCCCCCAAACTATCTATTAGTTTCAAATGTGGGCCAATGTTACTACATTTAAATATTTATTATTTAAATAATTAACAGACTTATTAAAAAAATTATAAATTTGCATTCTTAAGAGAATTCTTTTAATTTGCGATTTGTAAGAAAAATAAAGCATTTTGATTGAAAATATCTGGTAGATTAATGTAAACTTCTAAATAAATATAAAAAATGTGTAATTGCCATTTTAAAAATTGTCTAATGAAAAATGGAAAGATTAGATTATAATGTCTATAAAGAAGAGAAAGAAAACTCATAGCAAAAGTGAAGCCAAAAGGCGGGCCTTATGAACATAGAGGGCGTGGTCTAGACGTGGGAGCCAATCACCGGGCGCCTTGTTCTGAGTAGACACTTCAATAGCGGAAATTTATACTAGCTTCTAATTAAACCTTGGTTTCGTGTGCTTCAACAACTTTTTGGGTATTTTTCCCTCAGAAGAAGAATGGGATATAATCCCTGGTCTCGATACTTCATTTAGGATATTATTAAATATGATATTTTATATTGTTATTTATGACGGATCTTGGCTTCTCAGAATGTGATTATATGATACAAGGGAATGTGATTAGAATCCCAACCAGAGACTATATAGGGCCTTTTGTAAGCACATGGACCCAGAAGAGAAGACGTAAAGCTAGATTTGATCCACGGCTGATATACCAGAAAATAATTTTCTGTAAATTAACATACAAATCAGCCTGGAGATCAGCAGTTTCGTGTTTTGCTGATTTACCCCACTGTTTATGATTTACTACTTTTTCAGCACTACTGAAAACTCATAAAGGGTTTTGTGTGTCAGTATTTGGCAAGGAAATATTGTTTATTGACAAATGGTCGTTGGTCACTGTTAATCATCAGCTACCACATTTTTTCTCTGATTATTAGAGCGGTTGAGAGCAAAAGTGGTGTAAGTCATTCCATTATCATAAAAATTTAATTTCATGCAAAAAATTTTTTTTATTTATTACCGTCTACTTTAATGATTATAAATGTTTGGAAATGCTTGTAAATGAGTATTTTTAAAATGAAAGTCGTTATGTAGGACTGAAAACTATGTAGAACTTCTATTGATTTTTTGAATAACTCAAAACTATAGATTTGACTTACATCATTTTTCCACTCAACGGCTCATTTATCCACTGTCCAAATAAGAGATACTCCCTATATTGCCATTTTATACCCCAGAGGTCTCTCTGTGTCGAACCCTGGCTGTTTATTTATTTATTTTTTAAAAATTCTATTGTATTATTTAATTTATTTATCTTAGTTCAGTTGGATAAATAAATTATGATCTACAGCTATTTCCAAGTACTGTTAGGTAACATGCTACTACTAATAATAATTTCTCACTACTACGAATCTAACATGTATGTAACTCATAAACCACTCCCTTTTTGACAAGAATTAAGAGAATTATTAATATACCATTAACCCGGCATAAATCTCTTCTAAACCTCAGTTTAAAAAAAAATAAAGAAAATATGGAATAATTTTGAATTCAGCATTATTTGTCCCGGGATTATAACACGTAAACGAATCTGGAGAGTTGAGGAACTGAGGCCTTAGTTTGAGTGGTTTGAGCAACAGCTCCCAAACCCTTCCCTCCCTAACAAACTTGCCACTTATCTGCCTCCATGGAGAGAATTATATTACACTGAGCTATCCTCTCACCAACGAATACATTTCCTGTCTTTTATATTTGCTTACTTACTCTTTCTAAATGTATTTAGATATATCTTTCAGTTCTTTTCTTTAAATGCTTTCATTCAAAATTAAAATTTTATTACTGGAGAAAACAGATTTTACGATAGAGTCTCTTTAAAATTTTTGGGTGTTTGTAAACTTGTATATTGATAGTTTTGATTGAATAGGTACTAAATAATAGGTCTTCTTGTCAGATATTCTGAATTAAATACTTGATTTATACGTTAATTATTCCACTTCCACGGTGAGTGAAAAAAGTGTTTTCATACCTGGCGTGAGACAACACATTTGATAACAATCTCGTTAAATTAAATTTAAAATATGTTATTACAGACTATACAAAACTTCACTTATTCTTAACTGACTAAGGGCATCCAATGCCCAACTTAATAACAACCGAGAAAAAAATTAAAATTACTTTTAATTTATTTTTTTTTAAATAAGGTTAATTGAAAGGGTTCACAGATAAGTTTAAAATACGAATTTGTATTTTTTTTTTTTTTTATAAAAATTTCTTTAACTTAAAATTATTTAAATAAAAAAATTACTGTTTATTTATTTCTTTGAATACTAGGAAGAATTCTATTCACAGTGCCCTGGAAGTTTACTTTGCGAATTGGCGAATCTTTTATTCTAAAAATGTTTTAACTAAATAATAGTGAAGAATTGCTGTTATTCATTAAGGTTTGACATTCTAACTTTTAAATTTAATTTTTTTTTTATGTAGGCCACTTATTATTATTAATCAGCATTGAACCAAATTCTGAATAATTAATTAATCACACATAATATTATTTTTTTATAAAAAAAATATTAATACTACAAATGATTTAAAAGAGAACTAAGAGAGACAACAATTAAGTGTTCATTCCTTAATGTTTTGATTTGTAGTTTTAAACTGCATTTTCTTTAATTAAATTTATTTATCTCCGTTCCTATAAACATTACTTACAAATTTGTTGCATTTTTTTTTATATATATATTTTTGTATAAGAGAATTTAGGAGAAAAAAAATCAATTTATCTAGCTGTTGGTTATTTTTATCACCTAAGCTAATCAGAATGCGAATATTAAGATTAATTTCACAGACCCAACCCAAAAAGAACATTACTGACATTGGTGGCAATCA